>NW_020538040.1:174197025-174214629 GCF_003426905.1 Ctenocephalides felis | reverse complement strand
ATCATCGTTTAGCAGAAAATCGAGAAAAACTCATAAAGATCATTTTCAAAAATCAATAAAATAAAAAATTAGAATCATATATAGATTCATTTTATGGTCATTGATGTCTACAAAAATCAAAAATCTCATAATTTCTCGATATTTGTCAATAAAGTCAATATTTGTTTTAAACAATATTTTTAACTATATATCATTGTTCACGGAAAACTCGAGAAAAACGTATCATTAGAGTTTTCAAAACTCAGTAAAATAAATTTCGAAAAAAATAGAATTATCGAGGTCTATTCAAATCAACAATCTCATATTTATAATAAAATCAATAAAATCAATTATTGTTTTTTGAGCTACAGATCACTTTGAGGAAAAATTCGAGAAAACCTCAGAAATCAGTATTCCAGGATCGGTAAAATAAAAATTAACAAATTAAAATTACATAAAAATTCATTTTATACTCATTTATATCTATTATAATCAATAAATACATAATAAAATACTAATTTCAAAAAAATTCTAAAACTGCTAAAAACACAAACTTCCACTATAATCCATATAAATCAGCATGTCACAGTTTAAACATCTAACAAACATTTCGAAAAAAGACAATTTGTCAGTCTAGAAGATATTCTACAAAAGTGCCTTGAAGATAACAATTTAAATGTTTCGAAATCATATACATACAAAATCGTAACGACTTTGTAAAACTTCAATCAAAAATACTATTGAAGCAATTACCCACCCCACCACTAATATAAAAAACATCGCTGACAAGCTAAACATAGTCAAAGGTGTTGGATCAACGTGTTCATTGTGTGAATTAAAATACCTGTACATGTAGGTACGATTTAATTTACGTATAATGTCATTTAACCAATGTTTTACAATTCCTGATTGAACAAGACGACTTATGTATTTGTTCAACAATTGGGTAAATCTTGATCGTTTGCTTAATGCAAAAGAAGTAAAATATTTGGAGATACAATCCTCTACAATTTGTACGTATGAAGATATTTCTTCTACATTTTCGACATCCATTACATATCTGTTACCTTGCACTTGGCAAAATATTGCGTAGTGGCCCTCGCGAATTCGCTGTAGTCGTTGCTCAAAACTTTTCTCTGGTTTATTTCGTTTCAAAAAATCCCTCAGATATTTGTGAGGTGAAGCTTCCAGTTCCAAATAGAAAGGTAATTTCTTGTAATGTTCTCCCCAATAAATATCATCTGTTAATAAAACGACGTTTCATGAGTTACCTAAATTCATGGACCGATTCTACCGCACAACAGACCAATGTTATGGCAAGGCCATGTTACGCTTCAACTTGCATACATTATGCAACTGAATTATACTGAATACTGTCAAAATGTCGTGTATGTGCTGTGCATTCAGGCGTTTTACACATAAACTGCAACGTCACTTGTATGTTATGAAGCTGGGTCAGAAAGACCCTGTTATCTAAAATCGTTTTTTCGGCATTTGTGCGGTTTCTAGGTTTGGTTTTCTATCTGACGCCTGACTGCAAAGCAACCACATGGCTTTTGTCAATATTAAGAACAAATTTGTATGGAAACTTCTTCATAACATAGCCCTGCCTTAGCATTGGTCTGTTATGCGGCAGATTCGATCCATTAGATTAAAACCATATCATCATATTATTTTACCTCTTTTTGTCATATCTTCGAGAGTGCGGATTGGCTCTGTATATTTACGTTGAGTTAAAAATGATGAATATCCAGTAAAGTATGCTGTAGTCACTGTAAACATAATTACGCAAGTATGACATTCTTTGCTTTATATATGTATATTTATACAACATCTCTTGAAAGACTGTCCCATTCTTGGAAAGACAGCTATTATAAGTAACCATTTAACTGTTTTTTTTTTTTCAAAAATTGCAAATTAAATAGACAAAGATCAACGATTTAGGTGCATACTCGTCAATTCACAAAATTCTACCTTTTTTTCATGACGAGTATACTCGTCAATCGCACTTAATATGTTATCTATATCAAGTTGTATACCGATAACTTATAGAATACAGTCAACCCTTCTATAACGCGAAACTCTGGAAGCTAAAATTGCGACAGCGCTGCTATAACGCGGTTTCCTTTTCCCATTATCGACTATTTTATCATTTAAAGTATGTTTATAACTAATCATAACTGTGTACTACATCGATTTCAGTGTCAGATCCTCCATCACAGCACGTTATTCTTTCTAAAAAAAATCAGCTTGATTTTTTTTTTGAAAACGGTTTATTTTGATTTTTGTTTATTTTTTTTATTATATTCTTATAATAACTCTTCACTTCAATAAAAACAATATATATAGTTTATCCTGTCTTTAGAGTTTATTACCCCAGTACAAATGATGTGATTTGTACTAATTCACCGCGTTATTGAAGGGTTGACTGTACTTTATAATCTTATTGTTGCCTGTATAATTAATAAAAATATATATCTGTACTTATTTTACCTATCATACTACATAAAATCCAACCAAGCAGTAAACACCTCAAAGAAATATTGCGAGGAAAATAATTACATCCATGCAAAGTTGTGATGTTCAAGATCGTTAGAAAACATTGTGTTATATCTTCAAAATATAAACTTGTTTCAGATAAACCGTTAATATTACTGAAAACAATCAATAATTAAAAATCAATTATATAAATAGAAAAAAACATATAGGTGTTACCTTTGGTAGAAACTATTCAATTGATTTAAGAAGAAAGTCGTTGTGAAAATTGACACTAGAAAACAAATCCATACCGTGATGTCTAGTGATAGAAATAAATAACTTATTGTTTTGATCGGGGCTGGTTTTGGAACCAACATCGTTACACATACTGATCCAAGTATAGACGTGATTTCAAACTTATTAAAAGTATCTTCAGTAAGCCATACTGAACACGTTGCCATATCCGATTTTCCTGTTAACACATCATTTTTAGTTTTTTTCCATGGATCATCTGATGATTTATGTTTCAAAATTTGTACAGGTATTTTAATTCTTTTAAATATCTCATTAATTATTCGATACTCAACACCATCGATAGTATCATTTTCCAATATAATGTGAGGAGGGCAATGAAACACGCTTATTCGAAATATTGTTAGAGTTTTAATAAAGTTTCTCTGGGTATCAAACAAATGGTTTAGCAAATGCTTAAAACCCCCAATACTTTTGTAAGTAATTACATAAGGTTGTTGAAAGGCTGCAGGCCCCCACATTTCAAATACAGTTCGATTCGACAAATAGTTACTTAAAGTTTCATTTTGTACATCATAATCGTTTCTAATAAATACTATTATTACGTTCAATAAGTGCTTATATGCAATATCTCTTACGTGCGAATCAATTTCAATCATTCTACAATTCTCGCATATAACTAATATATCACTATAAATGTTTTTTGATTCAATATCCTTTATTAACTGTGACTCATTAGAGAACAGCGAATTTACGGGTCCGATAGACTTATAGATAAACATAAAATTTCTGCATATATTTTTATATGTATCCTTAATATTTGACATTTGATTTAAAACTAAAGGAATGTATAATCTGTTCAGGGACTCCACAGCAAAGTTGCTTAAATGCTGGCCATCATGTGTAATAAACCAACAATCACTTTTTGGAGGAATCATATACTGAAATATTGATTCTGATTGCACTATAATGAACCAAAAGAGAAAATATTTAATGAACAAATATTTTGCCATTTTATATTTCTTTAAAACATATAAATTCGAGCTCAATAATATGCTTACTCAATACTTTCTATTTTTCAAATGCAATATATAATTAGAATGCTATTAATTTGATGCGTCTTTTGTAAATCGTATCTATAAAAATATTTTTATTAGGAAGTAGACATATGTCACAAAATACATTTTATCATTTGATCAAAGCGAATAAAAAAACTATTTCTGTTGCATTGATATTTATTCTATCAACCACATGATAATAACTATAATGTAAACTTCAGGATAATACTTTAGTTAAATAATGCATAAATCTGGGATTAGATTAATTCATTTAGATAATTAACTTCTCAAAGAAAAATATGTATGTTTTTGCCAGAAAATTGTTGCTCATGTTATATCGACGTATCAATTCCTTCTGAATCGTTTTAGATCAAAATCGAAATGTGTGTGCACGTGTTTCGATTTTTGACATTTCATCGACTTTTTCTCAAAATTGGCTGAACCGATTTCAAAAACGAATAAATTTGCGATCGCAAGAAATTCTGAACCAATTTTGAATATATAAAATTCCACAAGTATCAGTTGCGGTTTGTGATAATTAGTTTTAGGCAAAGATTGGCCGAGACGATTGAGTGTTTCTTTGTAATTAAACGTTAATTTTTTTAACGATTTTAATAAAACTTAACATGGCTTATAGATTTCATAGTGCTAATAAATAAAGTGGTTGCATTATGAAAATTTATTAAAATTTACATGTGAGAGTTTATGCACGATAATTAATATAATTTCATATAAATCTGTTTGAAAGATATCAATTGAAATATGCATTGATTAGCTTTCAGTGCATCTAAAAACATTATTTTCGAAATAAATAGCTGAAAATTTTATCTAAATTTAGTGGATCATTTACACATCATTTCGAATCGTTTATGCCAATTGCCTAAATTAAAATGCCACTTACTCTTAATTTAGTTATGAACATCTACACAAATATATATGTATGTACTTACTTATCAGTTCTATTATATATTATACAATTTAATAATACATGTCCTTAATATTTTAAAATAAAACAAGTGATCACTTACTTAATTATAGAACATTGTGTCACTATTGCATTATATATAGTTATGAAATGTTTATCACTTATTTTAACGGAACTAAAATTTTAAAATTACATTCTCTAAATTTTAAAATTACGTCTTTCTTGGTTGAAAGTACTTCATAATCTGATATGTTTCATATTTAGTATAAAAATATTTATATGTATACCATGTGACAGGGGGGTACTGGAAATTTTTAATATCAATAACACAGAGTGGGGCATTTAAACTGGAAGCATTTGGTATGCAAAAAATGAAAATAACATTATTTATTTATTTAATATAGCTGTAACATATCTCCTTAAAACAAAATCAATTATAATCAATAATAAAACATAAATGATTCACCCATTTAATATACTGAATTGAGTGCATATAAAATTTGAAACAGATTGATTGACTTGATCCAGAAAATTATAATTACTTCTGTATAATATAACAGTTACCTAAAATTATTCCTACTGAAAATTTTCTTCTATTTTAGTGTGTAACACATAGAAATAAATTGGTTTAAAATGAAAAAAAAACACGTTTTAAACTTACAGTGCAATTAAAAGTCAGTATTAAATAGAAATAAATTATTAATCTTAAATAACATTTACATTGATCGTTGTCTTATTTTATATATATTTTAATAACTTCTCTGCCACAAATGCAATAACAGCAAATGAATTCCCCAAAACCAAAAAATGAAACGCTCCAGCCATATGCTTTAAAGATAAAGGTTGCGGTCTATGAGACTTAAATGGCCTTCTTTGAAAAAAATCTGATATATAATTTTCTCCTTGACTTACAATCACCGCCTGCAACCAGTGATCTATTATTCCTGATTCCACCAGCTGAGATATTTTCTTGTCGAATAGTTGTTTATATGGTGAATTTACTTGCAATGCAATCATGAGGTAATATCTGGTCAAACATTCCTGAAGGCAGACGAGACGTTTTGATACTGTCCCTAAATTTTCGGAATTCGTGGTATAAGTTCTGTCTAAGGCTTTGACTAAAATTGCGTAGTTGCCATCATTTATGAGTTTTAAGCGATATTCATCATCGTGATAGCTTTGAAAGCGATTTGCTAAAATTTCCAGATGCGGTATTCCGGAAGAGGTCAACATTTGATGTAAATGTGTCCTTTGCTCATATTTTGAACCCCATTTTAAACCTAATAAGGAATTTAAAAGATTATTTGACGTATTTAGGACGAATAATTTTTTTTATACATTTTTAGGAGCTGTTGATATATTTTGCTTACTTAAAAAAACAGATACTCGAAACGCGAAATAGATTAAAAATTGTTTGACTTATAATATGGAGTAAAAATGAGAAGTTGCCCAGTACATCACTAGGATCACTAACTGTTTAATTTTGCTCAAAAGGAGATTTTAAATATACAGAACAAATTATGTAATCTATATATCAGCCACATCTAGTAACCAGAGTTAAATAAAAGTTAAAAATATTTGGTAATATAATACCAGATAATAATTTAAGGGGGTATTCTAGTGTAGAGCGATGAATTTTAGGTCATTTTTAAAGTGTCGTAAAACAAAGCAATGAATGATTTTACTATCCATTTTTTTACCACTTGTTTATCAATATTATTCAAATACAAAACAAAAATTAAAAAATAAAAAAGTTGAAAATTGTAAAAACTGGCAGCTGCTGAAGTGAGTGGTGTCAAAAAATTGGCACCTCAGTCTTGACATGATTTCAGCCCTCCTAGCCATCGGAAATGCAAAAAACAAAAAGATTATTAATCTACAATGATGTCGCAATCGCCCGAACTAGCGATGAGTAAAAAAAATTTTTTGTACAAATTGGGGACTGTTTGAAAAAAAAGTGTTATTTTGTTTGTTTAGTTTCCCGAATTTTTTAAAAATAGTAAAAATTGTAATTTGGAAATAATCCTAGTGTGTGCTATAGATAGGTCTATAAACAAGACTCTCTGCACATTCAAGTGAATCCGTCGATTAAAACTTGAGAAATCGTGTCAACAGTACTGAAAAATTCTGTTCTGAGATAAACGCATTTAAAGTTTTGCGTGAAACCAAACCAGTATAGAGACCGAGTCAGTAAAGTGCCTATATCTCCGAAAATAATTCAAATTTTCAAAAACCTTCCAGTACCCATATTCAGAAATTGATTTTTTTGAATTTCTACACTAGAATACCCCCTTAATGACGGCTAGGATGTTAACCAATAATGATGGGTATGAATAAAAATCATATAATTTTTATTAATATAACGTTCTATCATTGAGATATATATATATATATATATATATATGATTTTGATGAGGCACACCTACATTTAAACATTTGGTAATTAATCATCAAGATCAAGCAAATTAAATCATCAAGATGTAGATGGTCTTGATGTGGACCGAAACGCATTGACAATTTTAATTACTAAGTTTTATAATTGGTTCTACGCCTGATCAAAATCAACTATAAATATATATTTATTTAGTCATAATCAAATTAATTTAGTCCAAAAATTAATGTACTGTTTATAAATATTTAATTAACCTGCTTCGACCACATCGTTGATAGTTCGTATTTCGTTCGTATATCTGGGGCTGGTCAGAAATGATGCATAGCCGGTTGAATACACCACCGATACTGATAACATCATAAAATAATGAATTAATATCAAAAATATATTTCAATAATTACTGTTAATCATGTAAGTGTCTGAAAGATGTACTTTCGTAATTTAATAATCGACATATTAGTTTACAACAAGTGTTTATACTCGTCATCGACGAGTGTGTTCATGTGTTAATTATGTTCAAACAAGCTAAGTTTAGGTGACTGCAATGCAAAAATATTTAATGAGATAAATATTTTTTAAAATATAAGAATTTTAACCAGTTAACTGTCGAGCACTCATTTAAACGTACGCATTGTTTTACGTCGTCAGAATCGAAAATGACGTGTATATTCGTCAATCACAGAGTATACATGTAAAAGTAAAATAATTCAAACTTTTGTTGTGGAGTGATACGAACATTGTAAAATATTATAGTTCTACAAAAAGTAGTTCAATTTTAAAGCAAATGTCAATCCATTCTATGTTTTTGTACTGATCAATGTTGACGAATCCTCTCAAATAAAATTAATTTTTTGAACACAAGGTAGAATAAAGTATGCTAATGTGAAAAAATACATTTACATACATTAATTCTAATTAAATACAATCTGTTTAAAAGATAACAATTGGAAATTGCATTGATTCGTTTTTAGCGAAACTTCATTTTCAAAATGAACAGTTGAAATCTTTATCCAAATAGCAAAAACTGAATTCCTATATTGAGTCGATTATTTACACATATTGGAAAGTTTATGCAACTTGCCTTTAGGTAAAATGACACAACTACATATTTCATACCAATAAATATTCAATTCAAGAATATTGAAATTTGAGAATATACTTTAGTTTTCCCAAAAATTGCAAGTTAAATAGACAAAGGTGATTTATACGCATGACGAGTATACTCGTCAATGCACAAGTTTTTGCTACTCTTTCAGTATACTCGTCAATCATAGTTAACTGGTTAAATCAATGTAATTATGACTACATACATAAAAAACATAGTAAAATCCAACTGATTAAAACGAGCCTTACGGAACCACATTTTGCCGGAATATTTGTTCCCTGAGAGGTAGCAATGGATATTACGCTTAAGACACAAAACGAAAATTTGCTTAGTTTCACAGGTCTGGTATCTTCATTTTGTAACTTACTATAACTGTAAAAAATTCGATTAACGAAATTAGTTCGTGATTGAAACAATTAAGCTATTTGCATCGAAAGAACAGAATCTCTGACTACTTAAATTTCGTGGCTTTTCACAGAAGGCAACCCAAACGGCTATTTATATTTTCAACTTCTACAAAAGAAGAACCTTTGATTCAAAGCCCATAGCTCTAACCATTAGGCAACAGGATGCACGAATTTATTTATAAATTGCATTTTTGAATTATTATATTTACACATTTGATTAAAATGCTTCACAACCAGCAAATAACTAAAGATATAAGAAAAGCTTCATTTAAATAAACCAATGGTAAAAATGTTCAAATCGTAAAACAAATAAATTGTATCAATACATAAATTGCATGTTTCAATTATTTAAACACGTTTCTTTGAAATGATAAAATTTTACACTATATAAAATAAGATAAAAGTGTGAGAAAAATGTAATGTAAACAAATCAATGGTAAAAAATCAATTAACCTAAATAATTTGTATTAAAATTAAGACAATTAAGCTAAAAGTATCAATAAAGTAGAATTTTTGCATCAAATTGTTATCACAGAATATTTTCAAGTTGCACAGTTTCAATTATTTATACACATTTAATTGAAATGTTAAAAATTTCAAGGTCTGTAAGAAATATTTCATTTTAATAAATCAATGGTCTACTTGTATACTGTCTACTTTATGTTTCTTTATAAAAGACACCAACCATTTCGCTCGTGTTTCGACAGCCTTTCTATAGACAGATGACACTGCTATATTTTATGTAACATACAATTGAAAAAAATACTGAACATTTTGAAAAATACTAAAGTTGAAAATGTACTGCACGAAACTTTTAATAAATTTACAAATCTTTAGAAAGAAGAAAGAAAGCAGTGGTGCCTCAAAACCAATTACTAACACTTGTCTACTTATTACAATAATTTTTTCTTGTTAGTTAGTTAAATCACAACAGCTTAAAGGGCTCAGCAAAAAAATCGTTATCTTACTTATATAATTTTCTTTCTATTTTCTTACCTATTTGCGGCATCTGAGACATAAAATATTGCCAAAATAGCAAATATTATTGAAAATATGTAGCACATCCACACGTGCACTTTTAAAGGCAAGTACAGATATACTGAAAAATCCATTAATTGAGGTCTAGGAACAAGAAATGTTAAACAAATTTCAGTATAAGGCTTTGTTCCTTCTAAAAAGCTCAAATCGTTTACGTTCATAAACATAGAACAAATGCCAACATCGATAACTTGATCATTTACTAGTTTTTTGACATAGTCCCAAGGATTTTTTTTATAATCACTTGTATCAACTTCAAATATTTCTATTTTGTATCCTTCTGTAATTTGTTTTAGCATTCTGTATTCTACTCCATCATATGACCCATCTTGATTTTTGATGACATATGGAGGGTTTTTGAATAAGCCTACACGCATTGATTTGGTCAAAAACATTTTTTTCAGATTTAGTTTTGTATCCACAAATAAATGCTCTTCATCTGTATGTATTATTTCTGAAATTCTAGAAGTATATTCTATTTTAAACTTATTTAACATATGATATTGTGCTAAGTTTATTCGAATAAAATTTAAATAAAAAGTCGATATTGTGGATAAATAATGCAGATCCACTTTATCAAGTTCGTTATAAAATACTAAAGTTTTAACTAATTTTTTTTCATGCAAAGCTCCGCATTTGTGAAGTGTGCTTTGACTTGTACTGAATTCATTGTTGATACTGTTTTTTATTATTACATGAGCATTACATAAACAAACTGATTCATTTGTTGGTGAAAAAGAAATTACGCTATTAGTTTTATGGAAAGCAGTAATAACAATTTCACTTAAATCACCATCCTCTACATCAAAAATCCAACACTTCACACGGGGTAAATGTGATTTTTGTAAAAATTCAATTAAGTCTTTACAAAAAATCTTTCTCGTGTGTAATATTAGAATCATTATTATTAATATTTTTAAACAATTCATGTTGAACTTGTTAAAACATTATCAACTAAAATAATGAGAATGAGAGACTAGTTGTCATATCGATTACATTATACAATTATAAATAATCTTCTTTTGATCTGTTTTTCACTATAATTTAAAATAGAAGCGTTAATTGCTCTTATTACTATGATATGAATCTAAAACAAGCATTTAATTATATAGTGTTCGATTGCTTAACGAGAAAGGATAATTACTTTACATACGTAAAACTGTCTGCTTTCACGGTGAGCAAATAATTAAATACATATTTTTCATTTTTTTCTTTATTAGAGAATTCATTAGCCAATTATTAACTTCCCGTTATTGTAATCGTCCAAAAATAGAAATTGAAAATTTTTGCATATCTTTACGTTCAGTGGCAGCTTGTTTCAAGACTTAGATAGAACACTAATTGAGCAATAAAATTACTTCATAATGATTTTTTTTATGTATTTTGTGACCCCCCCCTGGCGCCAAAGCTGGATCCGCATTTTTTCGTCCACGTTTTCGGGCGCACGGATCAACTGATTTGGATGATTCAGAAAACATTCGATTCCTATTGATAAAGACATGTGCTGATTAGTTTTTGGCAAAGGCAAGTCTAGCCGTTTCGGAAATACGGAGCAAAGAGTGCAGAAAATAGAAATCGGGTTTTTGAGAGCACCGAACATCCGATTTGAATGATCCAAAAAAACTGATAGGGAGAAGTGGTGATTTGTTTTGTAGAAAGGCAGGTCCAGCTATTTCGGAGATACGGAGTTAAATATGCAAAAATGGCAATTTTTGAGAGAATGCTTTTGAGAGATGCTTATAAGCATCATATTTGTATGATCTAAAAAACTTTCTGCTTGTGTTTACGAAGCAATTGCTTATAGGAAATTTTCAAAAAAAACTTTTTTTATATATCAAAAATAATTCAGATTTTAATTTTAATACATATATATATATAAACGTCGTCTTTCAATTCACAAGCTCTTATATTTTGTCTATGAAATTAGAATAATGAAAGTTGCGGTATTTATAATAATCTGTTTGAAAACATGTAATATTTCACAAATATTTCGTTACGGTACGGGAAGTTCCAGCAATTTACCTTAAGGCACAATGCCATACACAACTAGTAGTCTAAGAGCCAGTGAACTATTTGACTAACCTGTTTTCACAAAGCCAGAAATTTTTTTAATGATATTTTATTATCGGCCCATTAAGAAAATACCATTCTGGCAGTCATTCCGCGGTTGCGTCATCATCCCTTCAATTTGTGAAAATGTAAAAAAAAAAATTTTTATAACTTGCTCGCACAAGGCTCAAATTTGAGGGTGTCTTCTTTTACTGTTCAGAAAGCATATGTAAAAAGCCAGCCCATTCTGACGGTTGCAAGGGTCTGCCAGAAGAGTACATAATAGTCATGACGCGCAAGGGTGTGGGCGCATTGCCATACATAATTGACTAATACCCTTGTATTTGAATAATTTATACGCCATTTTAAAGGTCATTTTGAAAACATCCGTTATACCAAACTTCAACTTTGTATCTCACCTTATGGCCGAGATATCATTGAAAATATGCCAAAGTGGCCCCTTTTTCAAACTCAATTTTTGGCGTAACCAAAAAAGATATCGAAAAAAAAATTACGTGATTCTACTCATATTGGCTTAAACCACATAATGTATAGTAATATATGCTAAATAATCCTTTATTATTAGCTAAAAAGGATAAAATAATTTTTCAATTAATGTTTTCGGATAGTGCGTTTTGTTCAATTACTTTATTATTAGTGTTATTTAAAAGCTTATTGTTTTCTCTTTTAGTACTGCAAATATGGTTTAAATCAAATTTGTGGAACACTTTGAAAAATTGAAGAAACCAGAACCAGCACACCCGCGCGTAACGCTAATAGTCGCCCGCATAGAATTCGTTCGGTCGGATGTGCGATGCGTTACGCGCGGGTGTACTGGTTCTGGTTTCTTCAATTTTCAAAGTGTTTCACAAATTTGATTTAAACCATATTTGCAGTACTGAAAGAGAAAACAATAAGCTTTTAAATAACGCTAATAATAAAGTAATTGAACAAAACGCACTATCCGAAAACATTAATTGAAAAATTATTTTATCCTTTTTAGCTAATAATAAAGGATTATTTAGCATATATTACTATACATTATGTGGTTTAAGCCAATATGAGTAGAATCACGTAATTTTTTTTTCGATATCTTTTATGGTTACGCCAAAAATTGAGTTTGAAAAAGGGGCCACTTTGGCATATTTTCAATGATATCTCGGCCATAAGGTGAGATACAAAGTTGAAGTTTGGTATAACCGATGTTTTCAAAATGACCTTTAAAATGGCGTATAAATTATTCAAATACAAGGGTATTAGTCAATTATGTATGGCAATGCGCCCACACCCTTGCGCGTCATGACTATTATGTACTCTTCTGGCAGACCCTTGCAACGTCAGAATGGGTGGGCTGGCTTTTTACATATGCTTTCTGAACAGTTAAAAGAAGACACCCTCAAAATTTAAGCCTTGTGCGAGCAAGTTATAAAAATTTTTTTTTTTACATTTTCACAAATTGAAGGGATGATGACGCAACCGCGGAATGACTGCCAGAATGGTATTTTCTTAATGGGCCGATAATAAAATATCATTAAAAAAATTTCTGGCTTTGTGAAAACAGGTTAGTCAAATAGTTCACTGGCTCTTAGACTATAGGTTTTATATGATTCTGATAAATAAAACAGTAAACTCAGAGGTTATTGTATTCAGATATTCAACATTTTAAATTTTTTGTACATTTAATTATATTTGAAGGAAAACTGCATTATTTTTTGTTTTTCATTGGTATAATAGAATTTTTGTAATTGTATGGTATAATAGAATTTTGTAATAATGTATATTGGAATATATAATTGAAATTCATTGCACTTTTTGTAAAATATTTGGAGTTATTGAAGAGGTAAAAATTCTACTTTTTGCATTCTAGAGAACTTAAATTGTTATTTATAATATATTTATTTGTTTCAAATTTAATTTCAATTTTATTTCTATTATTTGAGGTGTAACATAAATAATAATTCTGAGTGTATTTGAGTACATTCCTGATAGTTTTTTTTTAACAAAATATATAAAAAAGTTTCATCTTTGAAACGTTAAATAGTAAAAGGTAAAAGTTTAAGACCAGACATGGGTAGTAACAAAATATATAAAACAATTAGATGTTTAAATCGTTAAGTAAACAAAGGAAAAAAGTTAAAAGAACATACATAAGTTCTTAGTTCGATTATTATAGACAAACTATTAACGGTTAATTTTCAACATCTTTTAAAGTATAAAAGTCTATATGAATGATTAAAATTATAAAATTCATGAAAATAAAAAATATTACCTTTAAAGCCATATGAAGCATATGATGCACACATGAAGCACTGTTTTTGCTACTTAAAGCACAAGATTATATTGATGATTCAACTTTAGGTTCAGGTCATCACATCCTAAATAAATCGGAAAATATTAGTCAAAACGCTTTAATAACAAAATACTGTTTTTAAAATCAAATAATAAAGTTAAAATCAAAGTTAACTTAAACAACACAAATCCATTTTGTATTTAAACCGAAGCCGTTTGCATTCAGGGCTAGCCATCTTAAATTTTTGTACAAAATATGAATTGTCGAAACAAATTTTGAATAATTGTGGGAAAACATATTGCCTTCGATTATTGACTACTGTATACTGTAAGTATGACCGTAGATTTTTTTCGGATAAAACATGATTTTAGTGTTGGGGGTAATACATGCCAATCGAAAAAGCTGATTAGAAAAAATCTGTTCTTTTTACATAAAAACTTTGGAATTGTTGAAAAAGCGTTAATATGTGTGATGGTTGTTTACATGTACGAGGATTGGACTTGTATAAGTCGACACTATATGGACGCGAAAAATTTGTACAAAAAATAAAAACAATAATATGTTATAGATATAGATTCATTTACCTTGTATTTTGTTATGGTGATGCCACAAGCACTTTTAAAAACACTTTAAACAATAAATTACGAGAAGCGATGTGAACGTTTTGAAAACTCAAACCACTGAAACACGAATGAAGTTTGTAGTAATTCGGCGCTACATGTCAAAATGTCAAATGGGAACGAAATAAAAACCGTTACCAACTGTGAAAGTATTAAAATTTAATTCTAAATAAATTTATATTACTAAATTATATTTATATTTTTATGCGATTAAAATGTGTGTATTATTTATGTAATTTATATTTAAATCGTGTAATTGAAAATGAATAAAAATAATCTCTAATAAGTAAGTGTCACAAGTATTAAAATGATATCCAAAAGACTTTGCTGTTCATGAAATATTTTAGATTTTTTTAGGTATTATATTAAATATATATGTAAAAAAGATGCATTCAAATTTATATACAATGCAAAATATATTTACATTCATATTTATTTTATTATTCTGTTTTAACCAAACTTTTTGTTTAGGTTGGAAGTTCAATGTCTACAAATTTTGATTATTACTTATAGCGATAAGAAAATATGAATAGAACTATAAAAGTTCTAAAAGGAGTTAATAACATATAAGTTAAGTATACTTTTGATCTTATTTAACATGTTCTTAATTACTGTGTTTCAGATTCAAATCTTTAAATCATAACCAACTTTTAGTGAAAACTGTCAATGCAATGATTTTTAATAGCTTTTAAACTAAGGAAAGCCATTATAATAAGTATAAAAAACGTTTTAACGTATTTCTAATTACTTTGATTGTAATGTAGGTTCAAAACTTCAAAACCAACTTTTTGGGATTCCATTTAATTGTCGAATAAAAGGATTATTAGCAACTTTTAAACTAAATGAAGACATTGTAGAAGGTATGTTATTGTGACAGATTTGGCAGAAAGTCTCAAATCGAAATTGAAGGATTTTCAACGCTTTAACCATGTGAACTATATACAAAAAAACTTTCATGGTTGCTAAGGAAGGTATAGTTTTTTATATATTTTTGCCATGCTTACGCTTCAACATTTATTTGGTGCATTTTTATTTACAATGTTAACAAAAGATTGAATTTTCATGCAATAACCATATAATTTTTTTCAATGTCATTAACTGCAATATTCTTAAATAAGTTAAACCAACATGATTGTAAAAGGTATATTTTAGTGAAAGACATTGTAATAAGTATAAAAAACGTTTTAACGTATTTCCAATTACTTTGATTTTAATTTAGGTTCAAGAATTCAAATAACCAACTTTTTGTAGGATTCCATGAAATTGTCAAATAAAAGGATTATTAGCAACTTTTATGCTAAAGAAGGTATATTATTGTTACAAGATTTGGCAGAAAGTCTCGAAACGATATTGAAGGATTTTTAACGCTTTAGCTGTGTGAACTATATACAGAAAAACTTTCATGGTTGCTGAGGAAAGGTTTTTCGTACATATTTTTGCCATGCTTCAACATTTATTTGATGCATTTTTTATTTACAATGTTAACAAAACATTGAATTTTCATGCAATGACTATATAATTTCTTTCATTTTCATTAACTACAATATTCTTAAATAAGTTAAACCGACATGATTGTAAAAGATATATTTTAGTGAAAGACATTATAATAAGTATAAAAAACGTTTTAGCGTATTTCTAATTACTTTGATTGTAATGTAGGTTCAAAACTTCAAATAACCAACTTCCATGAAACTGTTGAATAAAAGGATTATAGCAGCTTTTAAACTAAATGAAGACATTGTAGAAGGTATATTATTGTTACAAGATTTGGCAGAAAGTCTCGAAACGAAATTGAAGGATTTTTAACGCTTTAACGGTTGCTGAGGAAAGGTATAGTTGTTCATACATATTTTTGCCATGCTTAAGTTTTAACATTTTTATTGATGCATTTTTTATTTACAATGTTAACAAAAGATTGAATTTTCATGCAATAACCATATAATTTTGTTTATTTTCATTAACTACAATATTCTTAAATAAGTTAAACCAACATGATTGTAAAAGATATATTTTAGTGAAAGACATTATAATAAGTATAAAAAACGTTTTAGCGTATTTCTAATTACTTTGATTGTAATGTAGGTTCAAAACTTCAAATAACCAACTTTTTGTGGGATTCCATGAAATTGTCAAATAAAAGGATTATTAGCAACTTTTAAACTAAATGAAGACATTTATATTATTGTTACAAGATTTGGCAGAAAGTCTCAAAAGAAAATTGAAGAACTTTCAGCGCTTTAACCATGTGAACTATATACAAAAAAACTTTCATGGTTGCTGAGGAAAGGTATAGTTTTTCATACATATTTTTGCCATGCTTAAGCTTCAACATTTATTTGGTGCATTTTTTATTTACAATGTCGAAGGTATATTTTAGTAATATGTATAAAATTAACAAAAGATTGTACTGTCATACAATTATGTTAAGTGTTTCAATAAGTTAAATCATTTATGGGAAATACTAAACAAACCTAATATGAAAATTACATTTGAATCACGATAATGTGAAAAAAAAATTGCAAAAACTCTACAAATCTTCTTCTAGATAAATTAACATATTTTCTGCATCTTATTAATTATATAAATGGTAAAAAAATTGACGCATGTTGTATTTAAATGAAGATGCCGATTCTAAATAGCGAATTCAAGAAAATTTTACTACTTTGAGATATTTAATCATTCTCAAAATCAAGATTATTAGTGTTGGCAGAATAGGGACAAAAAGATAAATTCATCATATTCAATACTGTCTTAGATTCATCTGATCATTTTTGTCAGGTAAAGTTCATTATTACGAGAATTACAAAAAACTTTTAATTAAAATGGCAGATTCTCTACGAATCATCATCCAGGTTTTCAACATCTTATATTCTTAGTAAATAGTGAATAATTAGATATTTGTTAACACTGGATGAAGATGTATATTTTTAGGAAACATTTAAAAGTATTTCATCTTTCTGACACCATTCAATTCTTTTAGAAACCATTTGTGTTTGTTGTAGACAGATTGG
>NW_020538040.1:174157462-174196025 GCF_003426905.1 Ctenocephalides felis | reverse complement strand
AAATACAATTCAACATAAAAATTATTGTAAATAAAGATATTGTATACCTAATACAAAGCTTCATTAAAGATGAGAGGGGTTTTATAATATTACTGCTTAAATGTCCAAAGATCTAACTAAATTATAAAAAATGGTTTTTCAATTTTGAATCTTAGGCGCAAATAACATTTATTGTAAATTAATAAGAATCTTCAAAAACAAAGTAGAATTCAAAACGTTTACTCGAATAGTTTGTACGTATGCTTGCAATGAATGTTATAAGCTGTTAATAAAAATCTTAACTATTTAAAAAAATAGTGCATAAGCCAATATTTAGTGAATAAAATATAAAAATAAAAAAGCCAATATTTAGCAAAGTATTAAAACCTACATAATTAGCAATATAAAATTTATTTATTTATTCAGGAATCAGAAATCACAAAAAAATATTTATAAGCTAAATTGAACATACCTGTAGATGTATATATAAGGGAAAAAACAAATGATATTATAATAATTTGATATGGATATCTCAAATTTTCAATTTTTGCCAAATTATGGTCTATTTTAATATACATAAATTTTTATATAAGCTATATATTTTTATGACTTCTGTGATAAAAAAAAATATTGCACACAAGTTAATTTAATTAAAAAGAATCACAAAAAACTAATTGAAATTTTTTGTGCAATTTATTCAATTTAAACGTATAGAATCTATACTATAATTTTTTAACTCTTAATCCTGATTAATCTATAGTATAGATTAATCAGGATTAAGAGTTAAAAAATTATAGTATAGATTCTATACGTTTAAATTGAATAAATCGAGTTAAAAAATTCTACAGTTCATGTATTGACGAAGAAATTTATTGATATTTTAATAATTTGTTACGGATATCTTGAATACTTAATTTTAGATTCAATACTGTCGTTTTTGATATCTACATTAGTTTCTGCATGAATTATATATTTTCATGGCACATGTGACAAAAATAGTTTTGTACAGGATCTAGCAATGGCATAATTTAAAAGAATGTAATTTTTTAATTAATTTATTTAACGATTAGAATATCTATAAGCTATCACAACATCTTAATTACTAGTGACTGAATACAAAAGAATGTCACAAAAAAGTAATTAAAATATCTTTGTGTAATTTGTAATTTAAGCGTCGTGATTAAATTGGGATCTGAAAATCTTAATAAATCAGTCAATTGAAATAACCAGATTTCTCTGATAATCAAAATCAATTAAGAATCTCTGCAACCTTTAGTTTCCATGAACGTGTGGATAGCGATATGAAAGCTGTTGCCTGGAGTGGGGTTACTAGCGACCATATGCAGATCATTCCATTCATTATTTCCAAACCAACTGTTCACCTTATAGCTTCCTAGTTGGGGAATTGTTGGAAAATTTTGAAATTTTAACTGGAAATATTTTTCTTGGCGACTGAAAGATCATTTACATGTAAATATAATAGTCAGTTTTTGTCGCAAAAACGAGGAAATATCGAACGCATCATTGATTGTTTGCTTTCTTGGTTATCAATAAAAATCAAATTAGTATTCGTATCAACGAGATAGAAGCTGGAAAAAATAAAAATGCGTAATCCAGTTTTAATTAAGTATTGTATTTATTCATTATACATATGATAATATATAAAGTTATATAATGCAATAGAATCACACAAGTGTACACAAACGATTTGAATAATTTGTTTCTGTTCAAAACCACTGTTTTTGTTGTTTTCTTAGTAGTATGAGTACTTTAGCTCATTTATATTTTTGCAAAGAATGGCTTTATGAAAATTCCTTTGTCGGCTCAAAGCAAATAAGCAAATAATTTGTGTAACTTTCAAATATTAAAATAGCACTTTATGCTGCATAGTCGGTTATTTTCACTTTACACAACACAAGACTATTCATATGCAGAGTTACTTCGTTAAACACAAACGACATTTACTGCCGTCTTTAGTCGCTTAAGCATAAAACATGCGCAAGCTGGCCCTGAAAATGCAATAAAGTTAATGTAAATAAATATATGATCATCTTACTACAAAAAAGAACTACACATATGTATTGAATATAATCAAGCGTGTTACGGGCATCACTAATCGACAATTCATAATTCATAATTTTACTGAACGTGTAATTTACGTAGTGACGCAATTATGTGACAAAAGTTTTGATACACCGAAGCATCAGTTCTTGTTTGGTACATTGATAAAAATATACATTTAACAATGTTTTAACCTTTCCGCTACGATACTGCTTACCGCAAAAGTGACACCGCCATACGAGCCAGCCAGCCGCCCAAGTATTTAATACTCAAAATATTTTAAGAATTTCCAATTATTATCAATAAAAATATGTTATAAAATTAGAAATTACATTTTTAAAAACTATTTTTTTATAGAATGATGTATATTGAAGCAATAATCATTAATCACCACACTCGATGTTATCTATGGGCGACATCCGCATAACGAGCTGTGTGTACGAATGTCGCCTATAGGCTAATATTTCAAGTAACAATTTTTTATATAATTCAAATATAGATTTTCAATGAAAATCTATGAAATCTATAAATCTACGAAATGAAATTTTTTATTTAGAGTTTATGTACGTTTACGTTTTCTTCTGAAGCTTTGAGTTGAAATGCCGACTGTACCAAAATAAATGTTTATGCGACAGATAATTTTATTCCTACATATTATTACAAAGTTATTGCTGTTAATTATAACTATTACGACTAATTACAAATAATTGCGGATTTTACTTATACATTACTTTAGTTAAATTTTCAGGTTTGCTAATGTAGTTATTGGATAGATGGCAATCCAGATGCCAATCAGTCAAAAAGTTTTTTGATCGCTTGTGGAGTTTTTGTTTGACGCTTGTGGAAAAATAGAATATCAAAAGGAACATTTTTCTCATATTTTGCCTTTTTATTTTCACAAAGAGAAAAACGTATTGTAAGCTCACAAAAAATGTGGACTTTAGTTACAGAACTGTAAATATATAATAAATCAGAAATTTATATTTCAATAATACTTTTGAATTGGATTTGATACAGCACGATAATTAACTAAAATGTAACAAATATGAACAATGCCCTTATTTAGCATTTCACATGAATGAAATGTTTAATGAAAATTATCAGAATCATTACAAGTTCTAATGTTTAACATTTTTTTATGAAGACATTAATAAACAGTTAGTTAGTCAGACACTAAGTTTTGAAGCGTTAAATTATATATATGGCCCGAATTTTATTGCAATTGAGTGATAAAACGAACGGGTAATGTAACAAAAAGCATTTTAAAGTCGTTAAATGATTTAATAGCCTGGAGACTAGCAACTATTAAATTAGTTCATTATGTAATTATTAGTACTTTATATTTACTGAAATATTATGGAAAACTGAAACTTAATTTAAAATATAATAATAATAATAATGAAGATTTATTTTATATGGGTGGTAAATTTCAGAAATGTGTCAGAAATTTAATGAAATTTTATTAGCAAAATTAAAAATTTATTAGCAATTGACTAATTCACTATTTTATTTATCGAATAGCACATTTAACAAATTTATAATTGTATTTATTGAATGGAGCAAATGGTTTCATCCAAAAGAAATTGGTTTTGTAATTATTTTTATGTTTTGTGCATTTTAATTTGCTACAAATGTATACATAATGCTACGTATACATAAAATATAAGCTTATAATATGTATACATTTATATATTAACAGCATGTTTTATTAATTAAATATTATGATTTCTCCTATGTGAAAAACAATCTTGCATAGCCTTATAATATTCTAATTAGAAAAATAATCAGAAGACCACGTTGTAGCATTTGATCATCAGACAGAACGTCTCTATACGACGTCATTTGTGTTTAAACTAAAATTTTTAAAAGCATCATTTTGAAGAAAATGTTGGTTTAAAAAGCTACGTAAGCTAAAGCGTCATAGATGACATACTATATAGTGCGCTATAGTTTATATTAAATATAAATACGTGATCTAAACTACGTAATTCAGTTTGAGAGTCAAAATTCAATATTAAAAGCAAAAATGTAGACCATTCAAGATGTAGATTAATAGACAGGATTAGTTATGCCAACACATTTAATTGGAGTAGTTCTAAAATTATTTAATTAACAAACATAGTATTATACTACATAATACGCCTCAAATCATATGTCGCAAATGAAATATAATTATTCATTTATCAATGAACTCGTACTAACCATATTTTGATTTTATCCATTATTTATCTACATAATAAAAACTGTCGTTACGGAAGTATAGCCAAAGACAATATGCGTGACAATATTGTATATTTTACGCAAAAGCATTCATTATTATCATTGAGAGTTAAAGTGATTAATTAAAAATCATAATATTTGGGTTTCACGTTTTTTGACCTTTTTTATTTGGACGAATGAATTTGTAGCGAGAGGTTGAATGCTCTACATAACTGTCATTATTAGAATTATTATATACAAATTTATAAATAAACTGGTAATAAGTGCCATTTTGCAGTTACATCAACTTCTCAATATGTTTTAATAATTGACTTATCAATAAAAATTTAAATTTAGCAACTTTTAAAATTGTGATGATCGTACAACCTCAATAAAAACACGAACACTGATATCTTTAGAACAGTTTTAAACTTGCAAAACCGGCTGAGGAAATTTTTTGAAATTTAAAAAAAAATCCACTTTTTTGAAAATTTTGAAATGCATTTAAGTCGGATGATCCATACTGTCCAAAATTACTTTTGTTAGTTTGACTATATGTGAACTTTGTACGGAACCAAATTGTCTTTGTACGGAAAACAAATTAAATCTATATAAAATGTTTGACTATTTGATGTTTAAATGAGTCTAGTGAACATTTTTGACCGCCATATGGTATCTTTTATTTCTTTTTTATATACAAAACCACTGGGCCTGCCTTCTCATAAATTTAATACGTTTTTCATTTGGTTAATTCATGTGAAATGTGTTTTGAATCACCAATCAAATCAGACGCTCCGTTCTCTCTAAAACTGACTTGCCATTTTTTGCAGGTTTGGCCAGTATCTTCGAAACGGCTAGACCTGCCTTTGCCAAAAACTAATCAGCACGTAACCCGTCAATATAAACACTGTTCTTATTTCCTTCAATAGGAATCAAATGTTTTTCGAATCATTCAAATCGGTTGATCCCTGTTCTCGAAATCGTCGCCGAAAATTTGTATCCATACATACTTACATCAATTTTTTTAATGTATGCCAAAATGATTAGATTTCTTTAAAATGTAAAGATATTGAAAAAAAAGTTTTTTTTGCGATTACTATAGTTTACCTTACGGGATGTTAACAATGTAAGTCCTTATCGAGTTTCATCAACGGACTTTTAAATTTTTAAAATATATGCAGCCGATTCAGGATCACTTGAGACGACAAGAAAACATAAAATTAGAAAATCACATTTTCTGGCAAAAACAAATTTTTCCACCAACTTGTCATTAAAGTTAAAAAATAATTTGATAAATAAATAAAATTGTGAATATTTAAGTCTTAAACTGACTTTTGAATTTTTTAAATGGATGAAGCCGATTCAAGATCACATGAAACGACAAGAAAACCTAAATTAAGCAAATCACGTTTTCTGGAAAAACAAAATTTTTCATCAACTTCTCATTAAAGTTAAAAAATAAATTGACAAATAAATAAAATTGTGAATATTCAAGTCATAAACAGTCTTTTGAATTTTTTAAATGGATGAAGCCGATTCAGGATCACTTGAAACAAGAAAACCCAAAATTATCAAATCACGTTTCCTGGCAAAACAAAATTTTCCATCAACTTCTCATTATAGTTGAAAAATAAAATGATAAATAAATAAAATTGTGAATATTTAAGTCTTAGACAAACTTTTAAATTTTTTTGACAAGAAAACCTGAAATTAGCAGATCAGGTTTTTTGGCAAAAACAAAATTTACCGTCAACTTCTCATTAAAGTTAAAAAATAAATTGATAAATAAATAAAATTGTGTATATTTAAGTCTTAATATCGTCTAAGATAAAGTGTAAAAATGATCAAATTTGAAAGAATTTCATTTACTTCTTGTAAATCTTTCTAAATATCGGTGCCATCTGCTAGTGCATTTGCATGTACTATGCATAACCTCATTATATCAATGCCAACTTTTCCAAAATTGCCTGCATTTCCTCGATTGCGTCAGTGTTCGACGTCATTGAATAAATGCACGTCCCTTTGCGTAATGTTCTCCTGTTACGAGCTCTTGCATTCGCTCTGTAGTAAGTTCGCCCCAGTGGGGTCAGGTGACGCGTCGCCATGGCTACGGTCGTAGCGCGCGTCACGAGTGACGTGGTCTCGTCGCTCCTCTGACGTCAGAGCGATCGTAGCCGAGAACTTGACGCTCCAGGGACACGCAGCTCTAACATGTACCCGATCGCGCGATCCAGCCGAGAGTAGGGTAGAGCGGGGCTAGTTGAGCATAGGGGCAAGTTGAGCAATCGAAATATCTCGAAAACTATTCACCGTCCGTTTAGGCATTATGTAGCGGAAAGATAGAGGTTTGGGAGAAATAAACATCCCGCGATCGCTAGTGGCCGCTGAACAAATGAGTGAGGCTCACGGCCATTTTGTTTATTTTGAGACCAAAAACTAAAAAAGTAATTCATCACGAGTTTTTGTTTGGTTTAGTCAAATGTTATTTGTTTTTAATCAGGTCAATGTTATTCTTCCATATAATTATAGTACTTTTAATATGCACAGAGATACTAGGTATAATTCTCACGGTTTTTTTATAAACCCACTTTTATTTTGAAATTCCGAGTTGGGGTTAGTTGAGCATAGTTGCTTGTTCTATCACTAAGACAATTACTATTAACTTCCAGAAATTAATTATTATTTTCAAGATTTAAGCTAAGTCTGTGAGTAATAATATAAAGAAATAATGATTTTAAACAAAAATACCGAATACAATGGTAAAATAATTCCTAAGATACGATATTGTTTTGTTGATTCTACTTTTGGTTGATTATTCAAAGAAAATTACTATAAGTTTTGTTTTCTCTGTAAAATATAAAATATAAAGACTATAAATATAGAACTGGTTATTAAAAACTTATTTTATTTCATCACTAATCGACATTGAACCTATAATTTCATTATACTTTCTTAGTGCTCAACTTGCCCCACCTATGGGGTTCATTGAGCATACTTGACTTTTTGCATTTAAACAGCTGTAGCTTTTAAATTTTACTTTTTACCAAAAAATAGTATTAACACTTTTGTTAAGCGATAAACAACAAATCCATTAAGCCGTATAGCAATTTATTGAGACTTTTCATTGAGGAGCTACATCCGTTTAAGTAAAAGTTTGCTCAACTAGCCCCGCCCTACCCTAATCCCGGATCCCATGAATATTTCACTTTGCAGCTTGCAGCTTCGCAAACGTGCGGTAAATACGATTGCCGCTGAAATTTTTATGAAGCTTTAGGTGCCAAGGTGCGTTGTTGAAAAGATCATACAATTACGTGTCTCTGTAACAAGCTTTTGTATCATCTCTTTCTCAATTATTCATTCATGGAAATGCTGAAATTAGAAAGGAAATCGATAGTAAATTTTGGTAACGCTGTTTAATAAAATAAATAATATGAATGAAATATTTTTTCAACAAAATCTAATTTCTCTGCTTATTTTTTTAATTTTCATAAAAACTATACTACAACATACTCTTTTAGATAATTAATCCTTTATTGGCCGAACTTTTATTTCACATAAAAAAAACAAAATAAAACAAAATTCATAAATTAAATTCTATATATGCAAATTAAAAACAAAAAAAATATGTTTAAACATTTTTTTGTATTTTTTATGTGGTTATCAAGTCACAGCGGCCTTTAATATTCGCACTTCTGTGTATAAAAATGTTATTACAGGTTGCAAAGCCTAGCAGCGGTTATTACTACTGATATCTGTTGTTTTTTCAACATTATAGAATTAAGATTTAGGTGACATCTCACGAGAAAGGCAATAATTAATTCGTATTTATATTTAAAAAAATCGGAATGTGATCTGAAGGTTACGCGGGCCCGTAGAGAGTTAATATATATTTTTTGTGAAGAATGTACGGTAATATTATTTATAATCTTCAGCATCAGAGTAGGGGTCTATCTAGATGTTAACATTGTATATTACAGTTACAAATTATTATTATAGAAAGTATGGGTAAAAAAACTAGGATTGCAGATTTCTTAACCCTTTCGTGCCGGTTCGAAGTCCTGTGTGCACAGTGTCGCCTATGGACGACATCCAGTGTGTCAACTATTACTCCAGTATTTATCACTCTGACTTTATAACAGATCTACCTAGACATATTACGTGACGTCTATTATTTCAAAATTTTAATTAATTTTCATAATTTAACGAATTTTTATAGGCCTATAGTATTTTAAACAGTTCGGTTTGACTATCAACTCTATTACCAAGCAAAGTTTCATCAAAATCTCAGAAGAGTAAACCTGAGGTTCACCTTGTGAGTTCAATTATTGAGAATTCTAATTTGTTATTATGGTTTTTAGTTTTTTGAAAAGTGTGATTTTTATTTTTTAAATATATTTATATTATAAACAAAATCAGATATAATAGAGAATCTTAAAATGTTGTGCGAGAAATATAATTGTGCGGCCTGCTATTTTTAGAGCAGTGTCACTCCGGAAGAAAACACTTCCGTAGCGAAACAGTTAGATCTGAATTTATACTTTTAATATTATTTTATTGGAAATTTTATATATCATTTATGAGTTATTAATTTGAAATAAATGATAGCTGGTAGTGTCAAAAATCAGATATTCTCAAAATTATACTGACGTTCTGCGTTATTTCAAATAAAACAAAAACCGATAATTTATTGCAAATATTGTCAACTAACACACAATATTATAAATTTAAACTAACAGATAAAATTATAAATTAAAATTATAAATATGTACCTATATCAATTACATCAGCTGATTTTACGCTTCGACCCATCTCAAGGGTTCCACTCGTTCATTGAACTTTGCCTGTGGGATACAAAATCCATACATTTCTCGAAGCCTAGGGTATATCCTACAATATGCAGGCATTTCACATAATATTAACTAACCTTACTTGCAAAACAATTAACATTCATTTCTATCGATTTATAGCGTTTGTGTTTGTTATTTGGCATCGTATAGCAATCTATTTTCACTGTTGTTTGCAGACTATATATATAGCCGATTGAGTCTGTTGACATAGCTTAATATTAAGCTATGGGTTGGAATGATGCTTTTGTACAAAGGATGACCTCATTTTTTGTTATTTTTCTTAGACTATAATACATTGTCGGTGAAGTCAATGCGTGTTTTTTTCCATTGAAAGGAAGTGAATTTTGTAAAATATCAGCTGAAGCTTTTTAAGCTCAAGTCATATATACGTAATATTAATTACAAAACAATTCATTCTAGTTATTTTTAATTATCGTATACTTGCCAAAAAAATCTACAGATGAAACTTATCTATTTCCGAAAGGTCAAAAATTAATAAAACATTTTGCAAAAATATTTTTAATCTAATTTTTTTTCGTGAAAGTGGAGGAATCATTAACAAATTCAAGACTTGTGTTATTTATGTATTTTTATTCACGTAATTATTTATTCACGGATACAGAATTTCACAATATTTAATTAAATAAAATTCACTATTTTTTAAATAAAAAGGAAATAAATAAAGAAATACAATGAGGTTGGCTCCATAATGAATCTTGAAATTATGTGGATAATAGAAAACTTTATATTATATCTTAATATTGAGTTTCTTTAAATTATGGAGTCTTATATCTCAATTTATTCGCATTGTTTTTGAAGATATTTTAGACATCTTCTGAAAAAAAGGCAATAGTATCAAAGACAAGGAAAATATTTTTTAACTAAGATATTAGGCTAGAGCCAAAGGTAGCTATATTTATAAAACACAAGTAAATAGTAAAAATACTAATTTGTGGACAAAAATAAGAAAAATTGTGAATATTTATTATAAGTATATTAAAGTAATGTTTACTTATTGAAAGCTGTGATGTTATCCAAAACTTATAGATAAACTTAAAAAAAATCATTTTTATTGATCAACGATCATTAGAACTCTTTCGATCATATAAATATATTTATATACTAGCATAATTTGTTCATTTAGCCAATTTTAATCAAGTTGCTCTCGTTGTTTATAGCATTTAATTTTATTTGAATTGAAGTGTTTTTTTTATTTATTCGAACCAGAGACCAGAACTTAAGTGTCCTGTAAGCTGGTGTAATGATTTGATTTGACTACGACGCTTTTTAAAAGGCCCGTCTTTCTTTGATCATTTTTTATTATAATTTCTGTAATACTCTTTAAATAATTTGGTGTAAAATATTGAAATTTTTCTGATATATTTGAATAAATATGTGATTTGAGTATCGCTGCTCGTAGTATTCTGTTTTCGGCCTATTCATATTGCATCATCCTGAGTTCTAATATTGTACAAAACAGTTGACGTGTAAAAGTGTTATTTTTAGACAAAAACAATGATAAAGTATTTGTTTACATAGTCAGTATTAGGAAATTGAATCCTAAATACACACGAGATACTCGATGTAAGTGGCGCAATGTCCAGCAATAGATTGATGATTTTCTAATAATACCGCAGCAAGACTAAATATCACACAAACACGTCGTGCGTTTATATTTAGCCGTGTTACGATTTAGCTATTGTTTGATTATGTGAAAACGTTTTCAACTATAGCTAGCTGCGAATAGAGAATTCTAATAATAGAAATTGCATGGAAATAGCAATTGATCTATTACGAATTGTGGTATTTGTGTAATGCGTCAGATTTAGATGTTCTGTGTTGAGAATGTTTTTGCGTGATGTTTGCACAAGTCTTATGTCAGACTTCAATGGTTTCTAACGTAATCGTGTATTGACCATCTTCACTTTTTATGTCCATTACAAATATAAACTTGTTATTAACATGCGTATCTAATGAACTACACATATTGTAATGATTATACTTTTTGAAGAAATGATTAGGATTCAAAATTATCATGATTTAATCCTTAGATTCATAAATTTCGATTACAAAATTTGGACAAATCGTTGCTTTTCATCAGAAATCCCAATGACTGACTTATGTCTATTTAATACATTTATATTATTATGATTTTTCTATTTTTGATGGTTTGAAGCAGCAATATCGTGGAAAGGGTATTTTTACTAAGAAATATACTTCTGTTGAAAAAAGTATTAAAAAAAAATAAGCTTGGTAGTAAGTATAAAACTGTATTAAAGTCCCCGATTGTTTCACAACTTCGAAAATGTCATGACACGTATCTTGTATTGTTTTCTACTACCTAGCCAACTCCGCGCTCATGGTCAACTTGTGTTGCCACACTTCCATTTATATTTTCAAATGTAAAGCGATGTCACTACTGATCGACATCAGGTTGTCTGAGACTGGTGTCTGTTAGATTCTAAAATCTTCTGGTTTCTATCCCCAGTCCATCTTTCTGGACTTTTTACCATGGAGTGGTATCAAGGAAACAATAATGTGAATTTTTCGTTACCTGAATCTTAAACGATATTAACCTTTCTTACAGGAAAATAAACATATGAAAATGATAAATGGTAAGCATGATCAAATGACCAAAACCAAAGGAAGAACTACTATCCAAAAAATGATGAAATAATAGAACTCAAACGTTTGTATCTTACTTTAGTTATTATAAATCGAATGTGAATGTTAGAGATTTGGTTACTCTACCATGACAATTAAAGGATGCTATCAATTGTTAGCAATGTCAATATAGAAACAATGAGTTTCTCACTTAAATTCAAGTTGTACACCTTTCTTGTTTTATTTCTATATTACAAAGTTTCATTTTTTTCGCGCTGATTATTTATCCAAAAAATATTGGTCAAAAATATAATCTAATGGGATATCCAAAAATATTTACTGCAATTGCCTAAAAACTTTCCTATTATTTATTTACTTCATTGCTATGCGTTTTATTAAATGCATTTCGTTATGCATTTAAAGGGCTATGAATATTGCGTGAATTAGAATTTCAGCATGCAAAAACGTAATTTAAAAACTGTTTTTATCTGCGATAACTATCGTCTATAAATAGTTCTTTATTTCACGCAATGCTATTTCTGCATCACATGCACACCAGCTAAATTATCCTGATGAACGCGCCATTAGAAATGTCGAGCTTTATTTTTCTGAATTGATTACGCTCGATGGATATCAGTTCATGTTCCGCTATCGCGATTCAAAATAGATAGCGCTTGTTGAACTAATACGTAATAATAGGCTGAGAGCTTAATAAAAAAGTAAAAAAAACATAAGTATAAAAATTTGCAAAATTTTTCTCTAGTGCAAAATGACTTCTATACCCTTCGAGACTTGATTCCTTACATTTCGAGGTTTGCAAAACTCTTCTTAAATGCAAAATGACTTCTCTACACTTCAAGACTTTCTTGAACTCCGAACATGATTTGCCTGAAATAAAAGTGATATATAAAAGATAAATATAAATAAATTGCTGTGATTATTTACTTAACCTACTGTTTCTATGCAACCCTGTGGTTGACCATTACTTTTTATGTGATTGTTAAATATACATATTTCTTATAGTGATGTAAATATATACTGCAGCGTGATTTCATTTTTGAGATCTATACTATTAACTTGATTTCATTTTCGAGATCTCAGGTAAAAATCTATGATTACTACTGCTTGATGTCAAACTGAACTAAATATAAGTAACTTGATTCTTTAAATTTAGAGATACAATTTTTACCAAATTTTTGTACTAATATTGGTAGAATTCAAGTGTTAAAGACTAATATACGGCTTGGCGAAGAATAGTTATAAATATTTTGCACTGTGCTGGATTGATGCGTGCTTATATTTAATTTCTTATAATGTTGTGTAGCATTTTTTTAAAATCATTTAATATTTTAAAAATATCGTGAATTGATATATTACATGTAATATTGTCTTCAACGTAATAGCAAGAAATTGTTAAGTACATAAGTATTTTGGAACACAAAAAATAATTTATGAAAAAAGAACTAAAATTCATTAATTTGATATAAGCAGACCAAGAAATTTAAAGTACTTTATCATTATAGTAATTATATTATATTTTCTTATGAATTTACTTCTTATATATGCAATAAATTTGAGATATTCATGTTTTAACCCTTTTCACTCGCGAAATGCGACATTAATATGTATTTTGCGCCGGAGCGGCGTCATCCGAGTGGAAAGGGTTGAAATACAACTGTTCTTCATCTTGTTGAAATAATTTATATCAAAAGTGTACGCTATATTCTTCTTTACATGATAATATGAAATTAATAAATGTACACTAGGGTGATCCTTAATATGAACATTTTCGAATTTCCTTGCTCCCAAGGGCTCGAATGGTTCCAAATTGATAAAAAACAATTCTCTGAAAGTTTTAGCTTTTAATATTGTCTTTTAGATAAAGCGCAATTCAGTCAAAGTTTTGTATGGAAATAGCATGAAAAAAATTCCAAAAATTGTGCAGAGCGTCAAATTATTAATAAAAAATAACACGAATTTTCACTTTTAATGCATTTGTTGCTAAGTTATACCTAAAAAATTTTTTTTTTAATTTTCAAAATTTTTTCTATGCTATTTCCATACAAAGTTTGATTGAATTGCGCACTATCTAAAAGTTAATATTGAGATCTAAAACTTTCAGAGAATTGTTTTTTAGCAATTTGGAACCATTTGAGCTCTTGGGAGCAAGAAAATTCGAAAATGTCTATATTAAGGACCACCCTAATGTACACGTATCGTTGATGTAAAAAATCAATATGTAGTAATACGGTGATATATTGCATAAAAAATTAAAAGATGATTATCATAAAAAAGACTAATCTTAATATTAAAATTTTTGTGAACTGCTGAATAGTCAAGCTATGACAGCGCAAAAAAATTGTGATAGCAAGTGAAGCCATTTATAAATAATACCTTTATTAATAAATATTACAATAAATATTTATAAAAAAAAATGGTTAGTTATCGTCGAAGTTATTATGTGCGTATGTTGTATGTTCCGAATAGCTTTTTCCACTCCTAATCATGTTTGTATGATCTCAACTGAAAATCTGATATCATACTGCTTGATACCAAGCTGACCCATGGTGGAATCGAACCCTGGCATAGATGTTGCTAGCCCGCGTTCTGTACTACTACACCACGACGGCCTCGGTATATGTAATGTAGGTATATGAAGCAAGGCTCCACATTATTATTTTTATCTACCTCGCTCGCCAATTTATCGAATTTCACATAAATTGACATAATACCTCAAGCATATACTTTTCCCCAGCGTGTTGGCTATACTCCATACATGTACTCGTATGTACTATGTATACATGCGAGCCGCGAGTTACCCGATGACGCAATACAACCTATGTTGCTCCTAGCCTCATGCCATATGTTTGTCGAACGCACGAAGAACTCACAGAGAAACGTACTTCTCATTTCGCCATAAGTCACGGAAACGTCATCGTTATTTGTTACATTTGTGACACATCGCGAAAACTACCAAATCAACAGATTTGTATAATATGTAATCTGCGAAACGGCCAGAGGTCCGATTTTATAGCTATATGTATGATTCATGTAAAGGAGAAATCCGGGGACGAACAATGCATTTTACAATAAATACTCAAACAAGATTAATTGATGAAGTATTTTTGGTACTTTAAATTATTTACTAATTTTATTCATGATGCACATGTTTCTCACATGTACATACTGTACATTCATATTCAATAGACACCTTGTATATACTAAAAAAAATTTAACGAGATTAAATGATGAATTATATCTGGTGCCACAATTTATTTACTCTATTGGGATCAAAATTATATTCCTATGGCTTATAGAATATAATTGTTCTGATTGCTATTCGATATATTTAAAGAAAAAAACTAAGTTTATTATTTTTCACTTATCAAGTACTATTTCATCTTCAATACTCATTTTCAATATTTTTAAAATAACTTCCAAAAATAGATGTTTATGTCTTTGCCAAAAATCCCACTTGCTATATTTATGTTTCATCTACGTTTCAATTCATTCTGTATCATTTGAGACCAAAATTGGCAAAAGTATGCGTGTGAACCAATTTTTAATCTTTCATTGGCGCCAATTGCAAAAATATAAGTTATTTGATCTAATTCGCTAAGAATGTTTTTCGCTAAGATTAGTTTAACTGTTTCTTTTAGATTAGCAAAATAGTGCAAAATTATTCGTTCAGAATTTGTCCAACAATTCTGACCCGATCAAGTACTATTTCATCTTTGATATTAATTTTCATCAAACATATTGTAATCCCTAAAGAAATATTTTCATAATAACTTACCAAAATAGATATTATATTTATGTCTTTGTCGAAAATCTCACTTCCTATATTGATGTTTTATCTACGTTTCAATTCATCCTGTATCCTTTGAGACCAAAATTGGAAAAAGTATGTGCGTGAACTAATTTTTAATCTTTCATCGTCGTTTTCTCAAGAACGGTTACACTAATTTTAAAAATTAGACATGACTCTATTAGGACTAGCGTTGATTAGTTGTTTGCGACGATCGGTCTAACTGTTTCTTTTAGATTAGCAAAATAGTGCAAAATTGTTCGTTCAGAATTTATCTAAAAATTCTGAACTAATTTTAAAAATCCGAAAACTGTTCGTAAGATATCAGTTGGGCATAATGCTAAATGGTTTTAGATAAAGCTCAACCGCGATGTTTCTTCGCAATTAATTGTTGATTTTTTTACTTAAGGAGTTTCATGAAACTTTTTATTATGATAGAGTTGTCCTAACCAACATATTAAAATATTATGGGTCCACAAAAAGTAGTTTATTTATTGAAATTTATTTCAGTTTGAAATAATGGGTGTCGACAAAGTTTCAAAATTGGTTTGTAGCAATCTTAAAAATTTTTGAATCTGAATTGCTATTGATTAAGTGGATTTATTTGTTATATTTATTTATTTATTTATTTTTATTTATTTATTCATAAGCAAGCCGTAATCAATAATAATAGATATTATTCACACATTTCGGGTAACAAGTTAATACAACTTGTCTTCAGGCAAAATGCCACGTACTACTAGTATTTTTTTTATTAAATTTGAATTACACTTATGAACGAACAAAAAAATTGATTGAGCATTTATTTTTTGTATTCTATATTATTCGACCTTTCTACTATTCAATGGGAACTAATCATATTAATTTTGACGTACATTATTATTTATGTATATATCCTATTATACACAATTTTCACGTACTTGTTTTTTAAACTTTAATACAATGATAATACATGAATATTATATAATCTTGTTCACCACATTTTACCATCAATCGAACTCTTTCTTATGAATTTTTTATGAACGTTAAATATATAATGGTAATATTTCTACATGCATTTTTTGGAGCCTTTTCCTTGTGAAACTACTTAATGCACCCCATTACATACCAAATAATTCCTAATCTAGTTTTCTAGTTTTATAATATTTAATATATTATTAATTCTATAACAACATATTATTTATATGTCTATTTGCATTAAATTACATAAAAAATCTGAGTAACAAAAAGCTCAGGTAGAAAAACTTTGCATAGTGGGTCGCTGAAGCTCAACTTTTCCACATGTAATGCTTGTTTTACTTCAATCACGACAATATATATATATATATATATATATATATATATATTATATATATATATCATAATAATTTTAGAATTAAACAATATCAACTACAAACGTTTTCCCAAAATAATAATACTACACTACTATGTTTTTTCTAAACATACGAGTATTTTATCAATTGCAATTGTTCTGTGGTTAATTTAACATGCCAATATTTAATTTTCTTCTTCAAAATACAAAGATTATTATGTTAAAAATATATCGATAATTTTGCTTCTAAAACTGTAGTATAGCAAATGTAAAAAAAAAGTTTAATGAATAATGAGATAGTTTGGTAGATTTGTGTTGTTCTTAAAAAAAAAGTTTTGGAAGGAATTTAGTTAATTTTGTTAATACAAATAAAATATTCCAATGAGAATTAATTCATATGAAGTGAACAATGTTTATATTAAAACAGTTCTTCTGCATCATTTGCTCTTTGTAAATTTTTATTTGCTCGATGCGAATATGCGTGACTCGTTGGAAACCAGAAACCGTATTGAATAAACGGCATTCATGAATCAGGATTATGTAAATCGAATGCTAGTCACAATGTTCTATTAGACAGAACTAATTAAAATAATTATTATGCAGCGGCTTTAGATAAATGATCTATATCTCCGTTACTTCATTAGAGATGTATGAGTGTGAAAAATAAATCACTTGAGATTCATATCCTTCAGATCGAAATGTGTATTGAATTGGAGATTCATTTAATTAGAGACTATGAAGTATATTTGAAATTTGCCATATGCGTATGCATCATAAAATTGTCTTTAAATAAAACACAGTTAATCAAACATAATCACACGCATTTAAGTCTTTTTTTACTGGGAAATACCACCAGTTTCAGTTCGATCATTTACTCTCAACACGTTTATAGAGTTAAAATTAGTTACGGACAAATGATAACACTTTCCAATGAAATCCGGAAATGAATAATCACGTTGATAAAAATAAACCACAAACTATGAGATATATTTACCAAAATAACATACTGAATCTTTTTATTAATGAACATTAGTAACATAAAATCTGTAACTAATATGATGACTTACGTTTTAACGGAAATTTAGCCTTTTTAAAACTAGACAGTTTATTTATGAGATAAGCTTGAAATTAGGGGCAAGTCTCGTAACGCCGGACGGCACCAAGCACCGGACACTCTTCAAGGTGTTGAGATAATTACATATGTGATCAATGCAGGTTATTTTGAAATGTCCGGTACTAGGTGCCACTGTTTAAAATCATATTTTTCATACCAAAATTTGATTGATAGTATTAATTATTTTTCAGCAAAGTTTGTGGTTTTGTTAATTTAGTTCAATTTCTAACTTTTTTATTTAACATAAATCATAATTTAATAAATATTTTGTAAAATATTTCTTGATTTATTTATAAATAACCTTAGGTGTCCGCCACTAGGAGACTTCCCCCTATATTTATTATAAATATCTGTGAGAATAGATACTCCATGATTATATTTGGGTTATAAGGTGGATTACAATGATTGTGATAATTGCTATATTGGGAAAATTCTTTAAGAGAATTCATCAACATGTTTATAAATCCAACAACTCTAAACAGATTGAAATCATCTTCTCTAAACTCATTTCTGCTTTTGAGCAAATTTATAATACTAATCATCTGACCATTATATATAAAAAAAAATTGGTTGAACTTTCAAGAATTTACAGAATCTATTTTCTAAATTTTTTTCATGGAGATAAACGTAGTTTTTTATTTTTTCAGTAAATGTTTGCAAAGCTGATCTGCTTTCTTAATTTCAGCTTTTTCTGCAATTTTACTTATGCACACTTCAATCTTCTGACATGAATTGTGATATGGACTATTTAGCTTAATCTAAACTTAGGTGTTTTTTTTAATTTAATTTTTTTAATTTTTGGTTCTAAATTTTTTTTGTTTTTGTTTTAATTTTTGGTCTAGTGTATTATTTACGTAGTCAGTATACATAATTTGATTATTTATTGTAATTTTTTTCATTGCTGAATGATGAGACTCAAAACTAAATATTTTAACCTACTATTATTTTGCCATATTTTTTTTATAATTTTAATAGTTAAAATATTTAAATTTTTAATTAATTGTAAGTATTTGAATTATTTGATAAATATCGACGTGAATTGAGTCTCCATCATTATGCAATGTTTCTACTTTCGCTTCAACTAAAAAGCTCAACTTTTTACAAGTAGGTACAGCATGTAGATATTTTATCCTACTACTTAATTTTTTTAAATATTTTTAATATTTTAATTTTTAATAACTGTAAGCTTGTGTATTATATGATAAACATCTTCGTGAATGGAGCCTCCATAATTATGTAATGTTTCTATTTTCGTGACTTTTCCACGAAGCTGAACTTCTAATCACGCACCATCACTTAATTGAAAATGAATACAGTCTAGTCTCTCATTGGGGTTGTTGACTTCGTCGTTGTAAATTATGTATTATATTTTGGTATTAATGAAAATTTGGTATTCAGTATTATCTATCCGTGCAGAAAATATATACGTTAACGAGTGTTGACAGCGAACTTTGCGTTAATTCACTTTTCATCAGACTTCACTACGATTATTTTGAAGATATTTTATGAATAACTAATTAATTTTGAATTTTATATTTTGAGAAAAAAATCACAGAATATTAATAACTTGAACTTGTAATTATTTCTTATTGGTTTATGGCTAAAGCACATATTGCAAGTTATCTTTTTTTGCACATATTTATTGCGAATCAAAATATACATTATTTTTTAAGACAATATGCTGGTCTTTATGCCTTCAAAAAGTTTATCTCCAATGAGATCTTCTTTTTTTATTTTTTGACATTGCAAGATATGACATACATTCTATTTATATATACCTATATAACTTTTAATTTAATGATGGTATAATATATATGAATATATATATGAATGACTTCTTATAATTGAGCATTAAATCTATAAATATTGTATGAATTTTTATAAGTTAATTTGGTAACCAAACGTTTCTTGATGAGAAAATATTTTGAGTTTGTTCAAAATTCTCATATCAAATTTACAAATGCTTTGCATAATTTGTTATAAATATTAGCATATTTGATCACTTATTTTGATTTAGCTCAATATTACATGTTAATATACACATATATTCAAAGTCTTAATTTAGTAAAAAATTACAAATGTTTATTAGGATGGTAAGGTACGACTATATACAAAATAGATACAATTATTTTAAAATTTTAAAACTATATTTTTAATTTATATTGTGCCCTATCATTAGACGCTAAATACATAGGGTAGAGTAAAGTGTAAAGGTTAGCGGGTAAAAATGTCCAACACCATTATTTAAAAATAATAAAAATAATAATAATAATATATGTACATATATTTTTAATTATAATAATTTAAAACATTTTTTTATAAACGAACCGTTTCCTTTCATAGAATATTTTTTCTCTTAGCGACATCTATTTTTCAAAGGGCCTTTTTTCTTCTCATTCTTATTTGATATTTCGTGACTCATCTAGTCGACCTTGATAGAGAATTCAGACTCCGACGATTGTTGGTGGGACAGTATAATGAACGACTTTAGGTTTTCATATTTTAGATTTTAAATTATAACACACTGATGATGAGACAAACCTAGTCTCGAAACGTTTGTAAAATTATTATTTAAAAAATTAGCACAAAAAAGAATGTTGTTTGTTCATATTTTATAAATTAATATATATATATATATATATATATATATATATATTTAAGTAGCGAATATAACGTGTGAGATTACGAGCATATCTAAGCTGGATGTAAGCGAAAACGACTTCCAGCCAGCAATAAAAAATTGTATACAGATTTTCTTACAAAACGTTGACAAGAGTCCAGATACACGTACCAGCGCATTTGCATACGCATATATACAATATCAATTTGAATCTGATGCCGATACGTTTCAATGATGCTAATTGAATGTCAAACAAAATTTCTTGTTCGGTTTTATTGCTTTGAACACCGGCAATTTCTTTGATAGTTTACATGTGAAATGTTGAATCCAAATAATTTATCTATGCTCGTTTTCAAAAATTAACGCCCGGTTGTAATCACTCGAAATATTCTAGCAGTACTATTTTTTGTTGATTTCACCTAAAATTTAACTAGTTACCTAAACACAAACTTTATAGAATATCAGAGCACAAATCTTTCGTACGATGTGTCGGAACTTTAACTATAATACGTAGTTAAAATATTAGTGCATAATCTGAAGTATTGTATGCATTGTATATTTAGAACCTTTTCACCTTAATATATATTAAGATAATTTCAATTTTAAAAGAATTTAATAAGTGTTAGAATGATTTTCATTACTATGAATAGATCCCAGAAAAATAATTGAAAAAATTACATATCTTTTCGGTAAAAATCATAATATATATATCTATTATATTTTGTCACTCTGACCTTTCAAGTTATACTTCCATGGCTTATTATTGTTTTCATATTGATTTTTCCTAATGTTTTTCTTTGGTAAAAAGTTGTGTGTACCTTTTCTTGATAACTCGCTGGCAGTAGGCAGAAATCTTATGTCAATAATAAGCAACATGAGTATGTCTGTATTTTGGTTTGTGTGGGAAATAAGCTTAACTTTGAATAATAATATATTTGCTATATGATATGACAGAAAAATAATATATTTTATACATGCCAACTTAATGCTTCAATAATTGTAATTTTAGATTATTTCTGTTGTTTTTGTGATGTTAAAAATATATATTATAGTAATGCACATTTTTATATTATACAGTATTAGTGTTATTTTTTTTTCTGTTGGGATATAAAATTTTATTTCCTGAACTAAATGGACGGTAAGATGATTTCAAAACTTGTGGATGTCAATGAAAAAAAAAATGCATTTACTTACAAAAATCAAAAGACTTGATTAATATTCATATTTTTAAAAACAATAGTATTTAATTTAAAAAATCAAATAGTGTATATCTGACTGCCATGCAGATGATTTCAAATCCAAAATATGTTGATAAAATAGTTATGCCTAATCAACAATTTTCCAATGCAAATTACTAAATGAGTTAGTTCGCGTTGTTTTTTCCATATTGTTATTTTTTTGTTATTTTGGTTATTATATTTCAAATAAAAATCTTTTAAGTTTATATTTTATTTTCCTGATATGAATTGCTGGCAGAATGAAACATATCAAGTGTCGAAACGTTTAAATAAAGATTATATTAGTACAAGAGATTGTACTAAAAAAGTGAATTTGCAAGATTCTTCAGTACGTTTTCAAAAGCTTTTTAAAGTTAACCAGTTTTGAAAGTTTTAAATTCATAGTTTAAAAGTTAATCTTACTTTTAAAAAACTTGGCGCAATCGTGTCATTACGTTATTTTTAGTTACGGTTTCAAGGTCTAAATGAACAAAAATAATTCAAATTAACACCATAATAACGTAAAAATGGTCACAGTTTAGCCAGAGCTCTAAGCTCTATTTAAAAGCTCGTAATTTTTAAACTGCATTGGATAATTTTTTTTTAATTTTATTATATATATTTTACCTTAACTTAAAAATGTTTTTTTGCTAGTATATTTCTGTTTTTCGCATTGAAGTTTGCGCATACGACAAACATTTGAACTGATTGTGAATAGAATGCATTAATAAGGAACATGTTATTTTTCCTTTTTATAATTTTTTACTTAAATTTTTACTATTATGAAACCTAAGTATTTTAACATTTCACAATCTTGTTTAAATGAGTCAACTTTTGATGGATTCTAACACACTTTGCATTTAAAGAAGAGCCTCTCAAACTAGACCAATTTTCAAAAAAATTAAATTTATAATTTAACAAATAGTTTCAGTTCTAGAAAACTTGAAGCAGTTGTGTCATTATTTTTAGTTCTAAGAATTTTATTCCCGGATACGGTTCAAAAAACAATTAAAATTAGCCACAATAACTAAAAATGGTCAAAGTTTATTCGAAGCTTGAATTTTACTTAAAGCTCATAATTTTCAAACTGAATGAGTTTTTTTTTTCTAGTTATGTTCCAGGATTATTACAATCAATACTGTTGGTCACACCGTTCAGGATTCAGGTTGAGTTTTGGGACACACATTTTTACAGTACTTCTTGAGGTATGCAAATGTCTTTTGAAAAGATCCTCTTTTGATAATTTAGATTGTTAGCTTATATTTTAACGTTTGTAACTGTGGACTATATAAAACACTGACTCGGTGGTATAATTCATGTGCTTGTTGCAAGTTCTTATTAAATGAGATCTAATTACTTATTTAGACTTGTTATAATTTTAATATACTATATAACTGACTCTATAATTACTTGCAAGTTCTTATTAAAATAAATGATTTGTCACTAAATTATACTTAATTCGAAGATTGTATACATTCATTACTTATTTATTATTTATGTTACCACGCGGACTCAAGTTTTTGAAGTGAAAAGTAAGTCCAATCCAACTCCGTGCTACCCCCTCTCCAGGGTAGCAACCTTCCGGTATAAAAGCTCAATGCCATGAAGATCGCTGTATTTATGGCCATCAAAATAATATAAAAATACGTCCAAACTATATCTGGGGTAGGTGAACCCTGAATTTTACAATAGTGATTTCTATGTGCTTATATTACTATTTTTTGAAGACAAAATGTAATTTTATTAATTAAGGAGTGAATTGAAGACAAGTTTAACGTTGCATATGTTTTGTTAGGGATATGTACCCATTCGTATTTAATTATATTATTAAATATCGCAGTTAATATACAAACTGCGTAATGTTGGTTACTCATTCCGTACAACAATGTATGTTCAAGGTATTCTTTATCCTTGTACGTGTGCGATAGATTCCTTAGCTCAAGGTTTGAATAACCACAAACTACGCAAATATTCTTTAGTCTAATAACGTTCATACACAAACTTAGCTACAATCTGACATCCACTGCAGATTACGCTTTTCTATTACATACTTTTCTGACTTTTCTGTCCGAAACTTGTGCGATTTGTTTTCGATCCCATTCCATGCATTGCTGCAGCAATTCGACGCAGCGCCAGGATTGTGGATTGTGAGTTATCGGTCTGCGTCCGTGAACTTGAAAGCTAATCCGCATAAAGTGCAGCGCAAAATCAATACAACAACTACCACGCCGATATAATACGACGATACGACGGAGCGTTGATGAACCGTTCACGCATTGTGGAATTAGTGTGGAATTATTGTGGAATTATCGTGGAATTCTATTGCTCTCGCATACCAATGAGTTTCCGTGCTTCTGGAGCTTTGAGATTCCTAATGCTTATAAAACTAGTGGGGCGCATGGCATCGTGTCTTAAGGCAAATCGCTGGAACTTTCCGTACCAAAAATTTGTGTTTTTTAAAAAAGACTAACATTTTTGACAAAAATTTGCTTTGAAAAAATTAGATTTTTGAAAAACTATAAATTTTTGATAAAAATTTACTTTTTTAGGAAAAAAAGATTTTTTGAAACAAAAATGTTTTCTTTATTTTGAAACCTTTTGGAAATTCTGAACTTTTTTTCAAAGCATAACTGGATACAGACAAAAGATCGAAGCGCGTACCATCTAACTGATAAACATTGGTACGGAATGTAAACAAAATTTATACTTATTGTTAAAATCTCTATAAAATATCTGATAATTTGATGTGCATATGTCTAATGATCATTTTTGACCGCCAAATGGCATTTTTTTTACTTTTTTTACTATATTTTTGAAACCTCTAGACCTTCATGAAAATTTTATCTTGTTCTTCATCTAGTCAATACAAGTAAAATGTTTTTTGAATTATTAAAATCGGACGCTCCGTTCTCCTAAAAACTGAGTTACCGTTTTACCACTTTTTGCCCCGTATCTTCGAAACGTCTATACCTAACTTCGCCAAAAACTAATCAGCACGTCTTCTTATCAACATCAATCGAATGTTTTTTGAATAATTGAAATCGGTCGAACCGTGTTCCCGAAATCGTCGACGAACTTTGTATCCAGAAACCTCTGAAACGTAAAGATATATAAAAAATTTCATTTGCGATTTTTTTTTGCGATTACTATAACTTTCTCTACGGGAAGTTAATTAAACAGTCAACTGTGAATTTTGCCATTTTACCGTGTCTGTGATTGACGTGTATACTCGTCATGGAGGACCAGCAAAATTTTGTTTTGAGAATATACACGTCATGCGTTCAACATTTTTAGAACATTTTGGGGCTATGCAGGAATGAAACAAACAAATAGAAAATATCAATAGTTTGAGATGATCTCATACGTCCCGGTTGCACTGCTTAAAAAATTTTACCATAAGAATTGATTTACCAAAAATTGCATGAATTCTATTGGCGAACTATCATTATGTAGAACTCTGTTACGTTGAATGTAAACAAAATATATTCTCAAATTTCAAGATTGTTAGAACATTTTGGGGCCATGCAGGAATGAAACAAACAAATTGAAAATATCGATAGTTTGAGATGATCTCATGCGTCTGCATGTTGTTGCACTGCTTAAAAAACTTCACCATAAGAATAGATTTATGTACGAAGATAACTTTTTCAGATGTAAACCAAAAATAGCATAAATTTGATTGGCAAAGTATCATTGTGTATAATTCTTTTTTACTCCATAGAGTTCGAGATCTTAGCTTTATATGTATAATATTTAATTGAATTACTGGTGTTTTTAGATGCTCATATTGAGCAGAGAAGTAAAGAGTAAGAGAAGTATTATTAATAGCATTTAAAACTCATATTTTTTATTTGTTACTCTGCGATTGATGAATATACTTGTTAATCACAGAGTTATTCGGGTAAGATGTTGATTGAAAAAAAATGAGTTTATTTTATATAATTGTACTTGTTTTTTACTAATATTTACTTGTTTGCTAACACGAGCTTATATTGGATACGTATAAGACTAAAAACGCCAAAAAATTAATGAGAGATAGACTCATCCTTGAAATATTCATTTATTAATAAATAGAATTAAAAAATATGTTTATCTTATCGTTTTAGCTTTTAATTTTATATGTGTAATATTCAATTGTATTTTTGGCGTTTTTAATTTGATACGTATGAAATATATCATGTTGACCAAAGAAATAAATATTAATAATAAAATTTTCAATTTTATACAATAAACACACCCAATATCTTACCAGGGCAGCTTATTCTATGATTGACGAATATACTCGTCATGACTAAATTTTGACGACACATAAATGCTGGCGCCAAACTATTTTGTAGAGTTTAGGATAATTATAGATACCCATCTTAAATATAAACGATAATAGAGCTTTATTGGATTTATGCTTGACGAAACTTGTAAATACTCGAGCAATATCTCAGCTTTATTTCAAGGACTGCAATCATAACAGAAATATAAATTTTTCAGTAAAGTATCGCCGTAAATATAGTAGCAGCAGACAAACAAATATTTATATTTTAATATTTCAATTCACTATAAATTGAAATTATCGTATCTTCAGATTATGACCTATAAAGATTTCTATTAGTATATTGATATTATTTCTTGTTTTTAAACTGTAATCAAAACTAGGAGTGTTTTAAGAGCTTTAGTGATGCTCCTCAACAACGGCGCTTTTTAGAAGGAAACTGAATTATTTTTTTATCTGTTTGATATATATTGTCAAAGGGCCACCGGAAAGATGTCCTTTGTTTAATAATGATGATATATTTATTTGTGCAGAAATCAATATCACTACTGCTTGATATCAAGTTGTTCAAAACACGGATTTAAATCCGGGATTACAAAGCTAACACTTATCGCTGCACCACGAAATCTCCTCAAACAAATATTATAAAACAATTTTGCGCCCACTAAATCACATTATATTTTTTTATTTTAAAACAGCATATTTATGAACGTGTCTATCTTTTAATATCAAAGACGAGCTATTATTTTTCACGACAGTTTAATCGTGTTATCATCGATTTTCAATCACACAACTTTGTATGATTAATATAACTTGTTTGAATATAATACAATGTTTTAAAAAGAAAATCACTCGAAGGAATAGTAATAAAAATATACAATTCGTGCTTTAGTAAGGTGCTTCGAGATTTTAAATATTAATACATTTATTGGGTTTACTTACAACAAACCATATAAAAATAATTGATAAAATGAGTGAAGTGTTAAGAAGCTGGGCTTATTAAATTAGAAATAGTGTAACGTGTTTCATTCAATATCAATTATAAAGTGTTTAAAAATAAAACCTTACACCTATAAAAAATAAAAACCATAAATCTTAATAATACAACCCAATTCGATACACTTTATGTCGCTTTTAGACGACACTTGTGCACACAGGTCGCCAAGCAGATGTCGCCTATAGGCGACGCTCATTACAAAAGCTTTAAAATCGAATTATTGAAACAAAACAAAAGCGAATATTTTCAAATAATACATATTCAAGAGTTAAAATTAGATAATTACATCGAGGAAATTATTATACATTTTAAGTTTTGAATTTGGAAGATTTAAACGCTGCACTATATTTTATCGCAAGATTTCAAATAAATTTTAAATCGGATTGGAGGGCCATGTTAATTAAGTTGTTTATTATCGTCGAAACCGTTCAATTTCAGCTCGATTGAATGCATAATTGAATAAATACTGGTTCTTGCGACGTACACTCAAAAATGTCCAGAAGGTGCTAATGTACTTTGGGTTTTAGTTCCAGTGTCATTCCTCGGCATCTCATTTGTTTGTGTGGTATGTGCTTTAATTTAAATTAAACGCCGAAACATATGTGGTGATGGACATTTTATAGTCCACTATTAATGGGTTAACTTTGATAACTTTATTTGTGATAAATCTCAAGTAATTTTGTTTGTCCCGGCTAAGGAACTGATTGTAGGAATGTAATCATTAAATATTACACAACGAGGTAAGGTTTGTGTGCCAAAAAGCTCTATTGATACTATGAAGTAGGTTTTTAATCGTAGTAGTATCTTTTATATATCTGCTTTACTACAACAGTATAATATTTTTTTCCTATGAATTTAAATTCCTATTTCAATTTGGCAATTTTCTATCAAAGGTGCATAATGTCCTGAAAGTTTTATTGTTACAGCTTGGTTGAGTGTAAAAGATTGAGTTTCAGCTCTTCATAAAAAATAGAAAAAAATATTGCATGCAGTTTAAAAATTATGAGCCTTCAAGTTCAACCTAGAGCTTTTGTCAATCTGTGATCATTTTTCGGTTGTTGTGGTTAATTTTAATTATTGTTGTTCTTTCAAACTTTGGAACTGTAACCATAAGTAACATTTGTAGAGCCCCAGTCTAAAATAATGACACAATTGGCCCAAGTTTTCTAGTATTAAATGATTTGTTGAAGTACAAATTTAAAATTGTCAAAATTATACCGAGTTGTATCGAGTATTAAAGTACCTTGGAAAGTTCCGTTAAAAGTTTTAATTTAATCAGGATTGCAAAATGGTACGATACTTGTTAGTTTCATACTAAAAATGCAAGTAAAAAAATAAAAACCTAAAAGTAACACGATTTTTGCTAACACATTTCATTCATAATCAGTTCAATTTCTGTTGCCCTCATTGAGCTTGTGCAAAAAAAAACATTTGAACTGACAATGAGTAAAATACTTTAGCAAATGTCAGGTTATTTTTAAATTTTCATTTTTTACTTGTTTTTTTGCTATGACTGATTTTTTTATATTCAATTTTACACTGATGATGAGCTAAATCACGACCTGAAAACTTATCTATCTTATTTTCATCTATATGTAATACTATTATGTAAATTTTAATTACTAAATATTAAACTACTTCATTACATCGACGCAATTTGCAGATTTTACTCACTTATTTTTAGCAATATTCAGTGCTGAGACTACAATGTATATTTAATGATATTTCGCAATTAAAATTTTTGAGAGTACTTATAATTTCGACCTTCATATCGACTGTGAGAGTCTTTATAATAATCTTTGTGAATCTTAATCTGCGTTTGCATACAAGACTTTGTTGATTATTTAATTTAATCTTTTAATCCACATGAGTGACGTTTGGCACGAAGACTACAAATATATTGGTCGATGCGGCTTTAAGCCGACCAAAAGTTCAATAATATATTATGTAAATACAATGCACTGTAAATAAAATGCATAATGGATTTATAATTAGAACATATTTTAAGCTATCATTCTATTTCAACACCATCGTAGTGTAATGTTTAAAAATGTGGGCTAGCACAAACTAGCCGCGGGTTCGATTACAACCTCGGCCAGCTCGATGTCAAGCAGTCTGATGTCAAATTTCCACTTCAGATTATAGATCTCAAATCTAATTTCTACTTGAAATCGTTTTTTGTGGGCATTGCTTCATCTATTTTACATACAATGTTATGAATGAACACAATAAAATACTAGAGTATCTATTTCATGGATGCATTTCAGTATTAATGCAATCTTCATTCCATCAAACATTTCTATTTTAATTTGAATAATTTTGACCTCGGCATGCGCAAATGGAAATGCATCATTGTTGTGAGAAATTCCAGCATAATATGTGGTATCCGAGTTAGCAACAATGTATATTATTATATAAACTATAGAACACTGCTACATCTCTATTTAAAAACTTGTAATAAAGTTATAAATTCTTACTTGAAAAACTGTGGTTATCATAATTTGATAAATCACCAGATCGAAGACAAATAACACTCAAAGAATCATTTAAGTTGTTTGTTTCTCCTATGTTATTTGTGGAATATCATCTGACTTTATAAAGCGTAATAAAATTCATATCACAACGTATTTTTTATATAACTTAATTGTTAAATCATTTCCATTTATTTTATTGCCCTAAAGCAATAATGACGCCACAAATTATAATAGATATAAATATGCAATATGTATCCGTACTATGTGATTTACATTAATTGACACAATATAATTAATTCATACAAATATTAATACCTTGTACCGGCCGGTATTACAACCATGTTGCTATTGTTACACCGTCATTGCGATAATCGTAAAAACGACCAGTGAATATTTATTTTTAATTATAACTAGATTCAAATATTAATATATTGCTATATTTTTATTACATATTTTATTTATTGTAATTACTACTTTTTAAATTTCAAGCGTGAGATTGAAAATTAGTTTTAAAAACTCCAGTCGTCCACAATTTACATTATCGACAAATTATGAAAATAATATTTTTTGTTATGGAATAATTTACGTTGTTTTTTGAAAATTTTAAAAATGCAATGACATAAATAACTTGGTTATGAAAATTGAAATGAGAAAAATATATAAAGTCGGACCATCATTCCCACAAGAAGTCGCATTGGCGTAAAGTTTAAGGATTTAAATACTACTTTTTACGCAAGGTACTAAATATTGCATAAATATGATATATTTGTTTTCCGATCCTTGACATATTAACAACAACGCTTTGAATTGCTATTAATTATAGAAAAGATAGCTTTATTATATATTTTATGTTTTTATGTAATACTTTATTTCTCAGTGCGTCATTTTCACTTCCCGTCCATTTACTTCTGTTTATAACTATTTGCTGTGATATTTTATTCCGGTCGTCGTAAACCTAGTTTGCGCAAATATTGATAATATTAAGGTGACTATATGTCCTGGATTGGCTGAGACAGTCCCGGATTTTTACATTGCGCCCCGTATTATTTGAGATGCAATATTTTACCCGGATTTAGATTTTTTGTTCAAAATTTTTGAAAAGGTTTTTATTGTTAATATTTATTTTAAATATATTTTAGCTTGAATTTTACAAATTTTGAACCAAATAATTTTAACACTACCAGGCGTCACGTTTAGTGGACGGCTGTGATATGAAAGTTCAGCGTATGGACTTTGCATGCCGGCTGTGAGCGATAACATAGCTATATTATGTAACCGATCTATGGTTGTAACATAACATGTCACATATAATAGTATGTTGAAGAGTTGGTATTCTCGGTGCACCTATTTTGTTTTGACATATTATGTTTTCTTGATGTTGGTTCTTAAGGGGTTACATGGGTTTTACGGTTTCAAAAAATCAAAAAAAAATTTCTATCTTATTAAATTCTATAACATTTCTAGAATATTGTCCTAAATATTTAAGTTGATCCGAGTAATAGTTTCGGAGATACAGCCTTGAAAAAGTGGACGCTTGCGGTCCAACTTTATTGTTTCTTAAAACTTTAAACGCGTTTTTCTCAAAACTATGTTTTTAAAGACGGTTGTCAAGATTTCTTAGGAACTACTCAACTGCTCTTGATGAAATTTTACACAGGTCTTTGAGATATCGTTTACAAGGTATTGAACGAAGGATTTTCTTTTTGTTTAATTACAACTATTTAAAGAAAAAGAATGTTGGAAAATTTTAATCGAAACTTGCATTTTTTTATAAAAACGTCTGCCACAAAATCCACTTTTTATTTTTTTCTATTTTTCTTCGTCCAATACCCGTAATACACGTATTTTTTATTTTTATTTCGGATGATCCTGAAAGAAGCTCTGCTGACAACGCGGAGGCACCTTTTTTTCCGAGGGACTGCCGGAAATGGCGTCTTAATGACCGCGATTTTGATATTTTTTTTTTGAAAATTTTACAAAATCTTTATTAAATATATATCTTTTAAATAAAAAAAAATATTAAAATATTTCATTTTTTATATGTAAAAAACATTATTGAAAAAATGCCGTTTTTGACCGAGGAAACTCATGTAACCCCTTAATGTGTTGATAGCCACGAATCTTTCAGAAAGCCTTACATATTTATTCAAACGTTTATTTCAATTTTTGATAATGTCAACGATTGAAAACTATCCTCCAAGCATAACAAATGTCAAAATAACTTTAATTTGATTTCACGCGTATTTTATTTATAAATGCAACACTTTAGTAAGAAAGACTGGGTACGATTGTGCTAGGGTACGGTAGGTCCACACATCCAGGGATGTTTGTGACACTCGTCCTTCATTGTATAATTTGATTTTATGACTAAACCATCGTATTTAAAGACATATTTGCGTAGACCGATGTTTAAATTACCATTTAATTTACTTTATTCCCAGCTACCTGATAAATTAGTAAAATTATGGTTGATCAGAAAGAAGTGGCACAACCGTACTCAGTTTTCCCTTGCTACTACTGTGAATTGGTTAAAGTTACCTCCAAGTTGCTATATATAATTAAACATGTAACCGAGAATAGCTATTACACTTACAGTAAAATTTTGAATTATTGCATTCCTTGCACTGATGTGTAACTGAAAATAGGCCGAATAAGCTCATTAGAAAATAATATATTTTTAAAGGCAAATAAGTCATTTATCATATCAGTTCGTACCACAAAGCCTTATTAGATGACCAGTATCAATTTCCACCATAAACAAACTATGTTTTTACGCCAGATGATATAAATAAACTGGCGTTAGATACGCGCGACTTTCGTTATTAACAATAAACAGAAATCGTGTGTTCGTTCGACTGCGTGTGGCTGTTATCATAGCATTCGAGGGTTGGGCACTCGATCCTGGGTCCAGACGGTGGGTGCAGCATCTTGTTCCGGACGCAGCCTGTTCACGTATATTATGCATTTCAATGTCATGCTCGCGCGCGAAGAGACCATCGTCTCGTCCTGTGCTCTCTTGAGCGCACACACACGGCGACACTGGACATGCATACGCACAGAGACGACGCTCTTAATGTGATGTACGATCTTAAATCCTTATTCTATAATGCTGACCAACCGACATCGATGGTAAACGAACGGGAAAAATCGATATAGTCAGTAATATACACTTTCAATAAACAGATGGTGAATATAGTAATTATAGTAATCGCAAAAAATCGAAAACTAGTGGGGCGCATGGCATCGTGCCTTAAGGCAAATTCCTGGAACTTCCCGTACCAAAAATTATTTTTCTTTAAAAAGATTAACATTTTAGAAAAAAATTTACTCTGAAAAAATTAGATTTTTGAGAAAGTATAAATTTTTGACAAAAATTTTTAAATTTAAAATTTTTTTTTGAAAAAAAAAAGCTCCTTGGAGAAAAATTTATTTTGAAATATTTTGGAAATTTCGAACTTTTTTTCAAAGCAATCGTACTGCTTTAACTGCATAGAGATGAAATATCAAAGCGCGTAAGCGCCGTGTCGCCGTCTAACGGATAAACACTGGTACGGAACCCATAGGAATGTAAACAAAATTTATACTTATTGATGAAATTTTTATAAAATATCTGATAATTTAATGTGCATATGTCTAATGATCATTTTTGACAGCCAAATGTCATTTTTTTTACTTTTTTTACTAGATCTCCGAAACCGCTAGACGTACTTTTATGAAAATTTGATCAGTTGTTCATCTTGTTTATACAAGTAAAATGTTTTTTGAATTATTCAAATTGGACGCTCCGTTCTCTTAAAAACTGAGTTACCGTTTTTGGCACTTTTTGCCCCGTATCTTCGGAACGGCTAGACCTGCCTTCGCTAAAAACTAATCAGCCCGTCTCCTTATCAATACAAATCGAATGTTTTTTGAAGTATTCAAATCGCTTCATCCGTGTTCCCGAAATCGTCGACAAATTTTGTATCCGCACACACATACATGCACACACACACATACATCCATTTTTTTCTAAGGTATGCCAAAATATTCAGAAGGTTTTTGAACGTAAAGATATATAAAAATTTTCGTTTTCGATTTTTTTGCGATTACTATAACTTGCCCTACAGGAAGTTAATAAAAATGTAGGCATATCTTAACGTTTCAGGGCTTTCCGAACATTATGGCATACCTTAGAAAAACTGGATGTATGTGAGTGTGCGTGTTTTTTGTCGATTTTGAAAGCACGGATCAACTGATTTGAATGATTCAGAAAACATTCGATACCTATTGATGGGGAGACGTGCTGATAAGTTTTAACAAAGCAGGTGTAGCCGTTTCGAAGATACGGGAAAGTGGCAATTCGGTTTTTGAAAGAACGGAGCATACGATTAGAGAGATTTATAAATTTCAAAATTTTCGACAAAATCTAACTTTTTCAAATACTTCAAATATTGTTTATGTTTTTGAAACTTTTGAATAGCGGTATGAGAAGTTCTAGCTATCTCCCTTAAGGCACAATAGTTAAACAAAAAATTTAGTTACTAAAATCGATATCGTAACTTTTAGCTTTTCGATGGGGGAGTTTGTTTTCAATTGTCAGGATATGTTATATTTTTAAAGCCTATATTGTTTTTCTAAAGTTTTACTTGTTGTTCTTTTTGGGAAGTTTCTAATGTAGAAGTTTTTTTCCATGATAAGATGATTTTTATCTTTAAAACCTTTATTTTTATTCTTAAAATTTAACTTATTGTCCTTTTAGGATAGTTGTGAACTATCTACTCGACTACTAGGCTCGACCTGCCTTTGGGAAGACTACTATTTATTATTATATCGTTAGAAACATCAATATTTAGCTTTCCGGTAAAGTTTATGCTTTCAATGGTCAGATCATTATTAATCCTAAATTTTACCTTATTGTTCTTTCGGGATAGTTGTCAACTATTTATCTACTCGACTACTAGACTCGACCTGCCTTTGAGCAGACAATTATTTATTATTTTATCATTAGCAATATCGACATGTAGCTTTCCGGTAAAGTTTATGTTTTCAATGGTCAGATCATTTTGTATTTCAAAAGCCTCTATTTTTATTCCTAATGTTTTACTTGTTGTCTTTCTCGGATAATTTTAAACTTATTGGCAAATATAAAAACGTTTGAAAATCTGGTTTGTTAATTTTACAACATTTCACGTTATTTTGAATGATTTAACACCAATATTCTTATAATTAAGCTAGATTTAGTTATTATTACTTATTGTTAGAATGTTTGATGGGATATGCATGGATCCGTAATTATTATTACGAAGTGATTCTATAATAATACCTTCCCTTCATTTGATTGTTTAACAATAATGGTTAGATACAGTAATGTTTAGATATCAGTTATTTTTACTCACGTTTTTTGAAGTTTTGAGTCATGCATAAATTCATAATTATTATTACCACTTCATTTGGATATTCAACAATAATATGTAGATTAGGAAAATTTGATAAATAAATTTATCACCATGCAATTTAAACAATATTCATAGTATTATTTGTAGTAGTTTACCTTTAGAACACATCTTGTATTCACTTGAGATAATTAATTAATTAATAACAGAACTAATCAATACCTCTGAGATGATACTGTATGTAATTTTTTCGTCTAGACATTTTTCTTCATCATGTATGTAGGTGTATACATATATTTGTATGTATATAGATAATATTCAATATAAAATTGTAAACAGTATGTTTATGTATATTTGTGTTATTGTCAAAATTTTAATTTTTGTGAACGTTTTCCCAAATACGGTTGCTCCGATTTCAAAAATTTAAGATCCATTTGATAATTAAGACTCGCGTTAATTATTTTTGCGCGACGATCGGCCGAGCCGTTTCTTTATAATTAGCAGTTGACATAAAATTCTTCGACCGGAAAATGGGTCACCATCGAAAGTACGGCGTAAGGAGATGTTCGAGTTTAAGCTCATGGAACGGAATTTCTGATTGCTGTTAATATGATTAAAAAAAATTAAAGTATTTAAATTTAAATCGACAGTTGACAGTTTTCTCAACTCGATGTGAACTTGTATATACACGTGGATGCCTTTATATGAGAGAATGAATACACTACACACGATGGCACGCACCGAGTTCGCCGGGAGGTAAACCGAACATACAGGACAGAATTCGTGTTCGCGCTATACCGCGATGCACCCGCATCGGAAAATATATATAACTAGTGAATATCGACGATATAAGGTCATTGGTCGAATGCCTACATCGCCTTCTCCAAAAAACCACTAATTTACTTACTGTCCCCACTTTGCGCGTTGTGCCATTGTTATGTTCGCTAAAGTCGAGCCGTTCGACAAGTTTTTTTGGAACAATATATTACATTTTACATCTAGACTATTATACAAAAACTTGTAAAACAAAAAAACAGTGTGCGATAAATATTTGTTTTATTAGAATCATTTTGTTGCTTGTTGATACGCCAGTTGTCGACTTGATGTGAATTGAAACAAATTGATATTGTAAAAACTGTTTTGTTACCAGCTGTTGTGGTTTTATGTATTTTCAAAATAATGTTTATCTTTATTAAATTAAATTTATCTTAGTATTGCCCGTGAGTTAGTAGTTAGAGCTTTGGGATTTGAATCAGAGGCTTTAGGTTCGGTACTCGTCTCGAGCAGTCTGATGTCAAACAAAAATTACATCGGTTTTACTTGGAATTATAGATATAAATATGTTTCTAAGTAGAAATAGCCTCTATCCGGCATTGCTGCATCAGCACTGTTACGGAAATTTTAAAGCAAAATTTATGACATAGAGATAGGACAGCTATTTGGGCTGCAATCTATAAAAACACGTAGTAGGTAGTTTAGTTTAGTAAAATCATCACAATAGCTCACTCAACCCTTAAGTTCTTATCGCTGTTCAAAAATATATTTAAAAAAATCGCGAGCAAATACGATTAGCTTTTTTAGCACCAAAATTGTGAAAAGAGTGTGTGTAAGTATGTGAGTTAAATTTTGACCTTTTGCCACCGTTTTCCCAAAAATAGCTGCACCAATATCAAAAAATTAAATACCATTCAACACGTTGATAGCCATGTCTGTCATATGTGTTTGACACTAATAAGTTCTACATGATCCATTAGACATATATGTGTAACATACGCAATTTGATAAGAGAAGAAAGAAAGATTGTTTAAAAGATGTATGACATATGTCAAATAGTGCTTTTTCAAGATTTTTTGATGCTTTTCTTAATACATTTTGAATTAAACTATCCAATAAAGTTACCATGGCCCATGTAATTTTTTTTCTGATATTATCATAGCGATTAACGTGTTAATCTGTTTCGATAAGGACTCGCTGATTAGTTTTGTTGTGTTAAGATCGGTCAAGGGGTTTCTTTATAATTATCAAATGAGTGCAAAATTTTTCGACCACGTTCTAGCCAAAAATTCTGAACCGATTTTGAAAATTCAAAAACTGTCCGAAAGATATGAGTCGGAATTGTTATTATAGGTTTTTGGTAAATATCAGCCGGGCCGTTTTTTCGTAATTATTTGTAAATATTTATTTTTTGAAATATTTTTTATGATGATTACGAAAATTACATAAACGGAGACCAACAGCCATTAGAGACCGTATACGGTACAGTTCGCGATCACAATCTTTATTTCAGATGGTAGATTAATTATATACATTATGATGTTTTATGTTTCATATAACTTAAGCGGAGGATGCTCGATGGAAACAACCGAGTTTCCGGAACCAATAACAATGTGAGAGATGAGTCTGACATTCTAGGCACCGTACTGAACGTTGACATATGACCAGTTTTAAACAAGAAATAATTCGTAAAGATACAGATTCTGATATAGATATGTAAATGAGAACGTTTTTCACTTGATTGATGTAAAATTATGCACAAATTTAATTCTAAGATGAATTTATTATTTATTTATAATAACTAGCTGTACCTACGACTTTGTTGTTTGCGTGGAATTTAACAAAAATGTTAAAAGTTTTTGCATTTCTATTTTAATAGACATTTATTTTTAATTTTTTTTATTAGTTTCACTGAATAATTTTGTTTATATACAAAATTTGGTGTGTGCGATTCTCTTGGGTTGAAACAACTACTTTTTTGGCCTTTTTCATGTTTCTATAGGGATCTGACTTTTTTCTAATCATAACTAATATGTGTACATTTGAAAAATAAAAAATATTCATCATTTGAATGTGAATTTGAAAATTGGAGACAAGTGTACTTAATTTATAATTATTACTTAAAGGTAAAAAATAACAAAAATGTGACAAATTAGCTTAAATTCAAATAGAATAGATATATAACATATAAGATATGTAAGATTATTAAAATATTTATCGATGAGATAAACCATGAAAGAACCAAATGAACGAATTCGCAGATCAACTAATTCGAATGATTAAAAAAAACATTCGATTCCTATTGATGGGGAGACGTACTAATTAGTTTTGGCAAAGGCAGGTCTAGCCGTTTGGAAGATAACGGGCAAAAGTGCAAAAAATGACAATTCAGGTTTCGATAGATTCGGAGCATACGATTTGAATGTTTCACTTCAAAAACATTTCACTTGTATCAACGGAATGAAAAACTGATCACATTTTATGAAAGGCAGGTACAGCGATTTTGAAGATCTAAAAAAAATGATTAGACCTTTATTTTACGGAGATTTTAATAATATGTACAATATTTATCACCATTCCTATAGGTACCGTACCAATTTTTATAATAAAATGTGCTTGACATTTCGACAATATGAAACAACCGACTTGAATGGGTTTCAAAATTTCCAAAAATGTCGATTTTTTTCAAAAATTAAAAAAAAAAAATTCAAAAAATTGATTTTTTCAAATACTCTCAAAATTTTTTAAATAATTTTAAATTACAGTACGGGAAGTTCCAGAAATTTGCTTTAAGGCACCACTTGTTCTAAATTAAAAGTAGCCTAAGTTACTCTCAATTACATCGTCTACCTGGTAATAAAAGTACTGTCACAATCTGTCAGGCCGTTTTGGAGATTAACTCAAACGAATCATTTATT
>NW_020538040.1:174128389-174156462 GCF_003426905.1 Ctenocephalides felis | reverse complement strand
TTATTGGCAAATATAAAAACGTTTGAAAATCTGGTTTGTTAATTTTACAACATTTCACGTTATTTTGAATGATTTAACACCAATATTCTTATAATTAAGCTAGATTTAGTTATTATTACTTATTGTTAGAATGTTTGATGGGATTGCATGGATCCGTAATTATTATTACGAAGTGATTCTATAATAATACCTTCCCTTCATTCGATTGTTTAACAATAATGGTTAGATACAGTAATGTTTAGATATCAGTTATTTTTACTCACGTTTTTTGAAGTTTTGAGTCATGCATAATTCATAATTATTATTACATACCACTTCATTTGGATATTCAACAATATATGGTAGATTAGGAAAATTTGATAAATAAATTATCACCACGCAATTTAAACAATATTCATAGTATTATTTGTAGTAGTTTACCTTTAGAACACATCTTGTATTCACTTGAGATAATTAATTAATTAATCAGAACTAATCAATACCTCTGAGATGATACTGTATGTAATTTTTTCGTCTAGACATTTTTCTTTCATCATGAATTTAGGTGTATACATATATTTGTATGTATATAGATAATATTCAATATAAAATTGGAAACAGTATGTTTATGTATATTTGTGTTATTGTCAAAATTTTAATTTTTGTGAACGTTTTCCCAAATACGGTTGCTCCGATTTCAAAAATTTAAGATCCATTTGATAATTAAGACTCGCGTTAATTATTTTTGCGCGACGATCGGCCGAGCCGTTTCTTTATAATTAGCAGTTGACATAAAATTCTTCGGACCGGAAAATGGGTCACCATCGAAAGTACGGCGTAAGGAGATGTTCGAGTTTAAGCTCATGGAACGGAATTTCTGATTGCTGTTAATATGATTAAAAAAAATTAAAGTATTTAAATTTAAATCGACAGTTGACAGTTTTCTCAACTCGATGTGAACTTGTATATACACGTGGATGCCTTTATATGAGAGAATGAATACACTACACACGATGGCACGCACCGAGTTCGCCGGGAGGTAAACCGAACATACAGGACAGAATTCGTGTTCGCGCTATACCGCGATGCACCCGCATCGGAAAATATATATAACTAGTGAATATCGACGATATAAGGTCATTGGTCGAATGCCTACATCGCCTTCTCCAAAAAACCACTAATTTACTTACTGTCCCCACTTTGCGCGTTGTGCCATTGTTATGTTCGCTAAAGTCGAGCCGTTCGACAAGTTTTTTTGGAACAATATATTACATTTTACATCTAGACTATTATACAAAAACTTGTAAAACAAAAAACAGTGTGCGATAAATATTTGTTTTATTAGAATCATTTTGTTGCTTGTTGATACGCCAGTTGTCGACTTGATGTGAATTGAAACAAATTGATATTGTAAAAACTGTTTTGTTACCAGCTGTTGTGGTTTTATGTATTTTCAAAATAATGTTTATCTTTATTAAATTAAATTTATCTTAGTATTGCCCGTGAGTTAGTAGTTAGAGCTTTGGGATTTGAATCAGAGGCTTTAGGTTCGGTACTCGTCTCGAGCAGTCTGATGTCAAACAAAAATTACATCGGTTTTACTTGGAATTATAGATATAAATATGTTTCTAAGTAGAAATAGCCTCTATCCGGCATTGCTGCATCAGCACTGTTACGGAAATTTTTAAAGCAAAATTTATGACATAGAGATAGGACAGCTATTTGGGCTGCAATCTATAAAAACGGCGTAGTTAGTTTAGTAAAATCATCACAATAGCTCACTCAACCCTTAAGTTCTTATCGCTGTTCAAAAATATATTTAAAAAAATCGCGAGCAAATACGATTAGCTTTTTTAGCACCAAAATTGTGAAAAGAGTGTGTGTAAGTATGTGAGTTAAATTTTGACCTTTTGCCACCGTTTTCTCAAAAATAGCTGCACCAATATCAAAAAATTAAATACCATTCAACACGTTGATAGCCATGTCTGTCATATGTGTTTGACACTAATAAGTTCTACATGATCCATTAGACATATATGTGTAACATACGCAATTTGATAAGAGAAGAAAGTATTGTTTTAAAAGATGTATGACATATGTCAAATAGTGCTTTTTCAAGATTTTTTGATGCTTTTCTTAATACATTTTGAATTAAACTATCCAATAAAGTTACCATGGCCCATGTAATTTTTTTTCTGATATTATCATAGCGATTAACGTGTTAATCTGTTTCGATAAGGACTCGCTGATTAGTTTTGTGTTAAGATCGGTCAAGGGGTTTCTTTATAATTATCAAATGAGTGCAAAATTTTTCGACCACGTTCTAGCCAAAAATTCTGAACCGATTTTGAAAATTCAAAAACTGTCCGAAAGATATGAGTCGGAATTGTTATTATAGGTTTTTGGTAAATATCAGCCGGGCCGTTTTTTCGTAATTATTTGTAAATATTTATTTTTTGAAATATTTTTTATGATGATTACGAAAATTACATAAACGGAGACCAACAGCCATTAGAGACCGTATACGGTACAGTTCGCGATCACAATCTTTATTTCAGATGGTAGATTAATTATATACATTATGATGTTTTATGTTTCATATAACTTAAGCGGATGCTCGATGGAAACAACCGAGTTTCCGGAACCAATAACAATGTGAGAGATGAGTCTGACATTCTAGGCACCGTACTGAACGTTGACATATGACCAGTTTTAAACAAGAAATAATTCGTAAAGATACAGATTCTGATATAGATATGTAAATGAGAACGTTTTTCACTTGATTGATGTAAAATTATGCACAAATTTAATTCTTTAAGATGAATTTATTATTTATTTATTAATAACTAGCTGTACCTACGACTTTGTTGTTTGCGTGGAATTTAACAAAAATGTTAAAAGTTTTTGCATTTTTATTTTAATAGACATTTATTTTTAATTTTTTTTATTAGTTTCACTGAATAATTTTGTTTATATACAAAATTTGGTGTGCGATTCTCTTGGGTTGAAACAACTACTTTTTTGGCCTTTTTCATGTTTCTATAGGGATCTGACTTTTTTCTAATCATAACTAATATGTGTACATTTGAAAAATAAAAATATTCATCAATTTGAATGTGAATTTGAAAATTGGAGACAAGTGTACTTAATTTATAATTATTACTTAAAGGTAAAAAATAGCAAAAATGTGACAAATTAGCTTAAATTCAAATAGAATAGATATATAACATATAAGATATGTAAGATTATTAAAATATTTATCGATGAGATAAACCATGAAAGAACCAAATGAACGAATTCGCAGATCAACTAATTCGAATGATTAAAAAAAAACATTCGATTCCTATTGATGGGGAGACGTACTAATTAGTTTTGGCAAAGGCAGGTCTAGCCGTTTGGAAGATAACGGGCAAAAGTGCAAAAAATGACAATTCAGGTTTCGATAGATTCGGAGCATACGATTTGAATGTTTCACTTCAAAAACATTTCACTTGTATCAACGGAATGAAAAACTGATCACATTTTATGAAAGGCAGGTCCAGCGATATTGGAGATCTAAAAAAAATTGATTAGACCGTTATTTTACGGAGATTTTTATAATATGTACAATATTTATCACCATTTCTATAGGTACCGTATCAATTTTTATAATGAAATGTCCTTGACATTTTCGACAATATGAATCAACCGACTTGAATGGGTTTCAAAATTTCCAAAAAAATCGATTTTTTTTTTCAAAAATTTAAAAAAAAAAAAAAATTCAAAAAGTTGATTTTTTCAAATACTCTCAAAATTTTTTTTTAAATTTTTCAAATAATTTTAAACTACAGTACAGGAAGTTCCAGAAATTTGCTAATAATAAAATAAAATAAATAAAATAAAAGTAGCCTTAGTTACTCTCAATTACATCGTCTACCTGGTAATAAATGTAGTGTCATAATCGGTCAGGCCGTTTTGGACATTAACTCAAACGAATCATTTATTTCCGGAATACAGAAAAATATATGTTTTGATATGAATATTCATAAGACAAAAATTATAATTATTAAATTATAGTAGTATAGTTGATGGTTTAGTAATTTGTAGAAAAAAAATTGTTATTTATTTTACTTACCAGTACACCTCTGAAGAGCTGTGATTCTAATTTATTTGAAACATCATTAGGCGACCGTCTTATTTCATAGTAGAGACTTGGAACCTGCGTCATGGTTGAATTTGCAAGCAACTCAACCATAGGTTCAATCCTTAACAATTGTGGTCAACAAGTGTATCTACAAAACAACAATGTAATCACACCTGTGCCCTGGTCGCGTACGTTGAAAGGTTTTCTTAGGGAGTGGCTTGATGTAAATGATGATTCTGACGGTATACAAGTGCAAATCAAAAAATCGTTGCTTTATGGCTAGTTAACAAAATATAAACTTTATGCTAAGATGACAAGAATTGATAGTTGCAACTACATGGTAAAAAAGCTATTTGAAAATAACTTTCCATATTTAATAAAATCAATTCAAAACTCAAGTTTGTAAATATCAATCTCGAAGTATACTATATTAAGACATTACAAAATCGTATACATTTCTGTTGATCGTTTTGGGTTTTATGCAAATAGTAAAACTAGATACATTACTCACGTACACTAATTAATAGTCACCATAAAAGGTATGCAGACTATCTCTCTATCAATATAATTTATAGGCGTGACTACACAGCTTCACTTTATTTAAAAAAATATTATTATAAAAATAGATATGAAAGCATTCAATTTCAATTAAAATGATTTATGATTCAGTCTTTATAAAACTCTCGATATTAAATAAAAATAAACTAAATAATAGCAAATAACACACAATAAATAATATATATTTTATATTATATTATATTATAGATTGAGTTATTATGCACAAGTAAATATATATTCTCAATGATTGTTACAGTAATTTTTTCAATAGCTAATCTTTCCAAATTAGAAAAGGTACAGAAATATTTTGGGAGACATCGGACAAACGTGGTTGAGCGTTAGATACGTATATACATTTATAAAAAAATAACGATACATCATACAATAACAATTTTTAATTCAAACACACGTATAGTGTCATTAGATGTTCGACATGCCTTTTTGCACGTCTTCTGGTTTATATCATATTATATGATTTTTAAATATTGAATATAAATTTTTCTATATACCAGTAGTCCGGCAATATTTGGCAAATCGAATCAACTTTCAACCGATAGTCTACATGTCTCTCTATTAGACTTGACATCTTTATAGATGTACATATCTCTATATAGTTCCTATGTTTCAAATATCACAAAATTACAACAGCCTTTCTTGAACAAGTGTTTCAGCCGCCTGTCTATCTCGCTTACATTTCTGAATACGACGGATTACATTAAGGGAAATGAGGATTAGGCAATGGGTGTTTACATACAAGAAGAAGGCGAAATTTTAATAAAAATGTTTTAAATGTGATATAATACAACAACCAGGATAGTCAACAATATTATATTTATTTGAAAGTTAAATAATTTGATATCATATATTTTATATACACATAGGAGGGTTTAGTCGTTTTTTTCTATATTTACAATATTATAATAATCTGGCACGGTCGCAGGGCTGTGCCCGTCGCGTCCTGATCCGGCGCGCTCGCTCAGTGCAGGTATTTGGCTATATCAATTAGACCGTAAATAGGCCGTCGTATGTTTTGTACGCTTATTTTAATGTGGCTACTGCCCACAAAACAATATAAATATTTGAAAATTTTTATTCGATGTAAACTATCGAGCGTCGGGCGGCACATATGCGACGGTAAGGTATGACGGTGTGACGCGCACATTTATGGCACATAATGTGGTACAGTGAGTTGCTTGGACATCCACACAGTACACTGAGATCATGCCGCGGCACAATAGTGTTTTGGTTTACCGTCGCATGTGTGCGCTTGACCTCACAAACAATCGAGGAACTGAACACTATTAATGTCCAATGAGAGGTGCTAAAGACACTTAATTTTAAGGCAATTTCCCGGCATGTGGGTCAAAAATAGTCCCTGTCTCCTGTATTTATTTTACATGCGCGCTTTCTACTGCGACATGACTATCCGAAAATACAAAAAATTAAATAAAACAATTATAAATATTTATCGAAATTCTAGAAGACGAGAGATATAAAACTTACGGTTTGGAATGTTTGATAAAATAGTTAATAAGGTTATTGGCAACACGTAAACTTCTATATTTACTCGTCCTTGCAATTATTTATTAATTAAAGCTATTTGTTAATCATTTACTCGTTGTTATTTGCCAGCGTTAGGTATGTGCATCGCTCGGTATTTTAACCGATCAGAGTCCGGTGTTTCGTCTATGGCAGCTTGAAACAAGGACCACACATTTATACTAAAATTAAATTAAATGTTCTTAAAATTCGATAAACAATATACGATTTAATAATAAATAAGTCTGTCCTTTCAGCGATATCAAATGGCACATTGAAACCACATTTTCACGAGTCACTCAAAGTTCAGCCACGGGTGGGGAATCACAGATAGCCGGCGAACACATAGAGTTCATCCCTCCATTCACACCAGATGACACAGGTAATTCTTGTTGTGCATGATGATTCTGCGACTGTTTATTCTCTTTTTTCTGCCGTTGCTTAAGGTGCACCTTTGCATGCCTTTTCTTCTCATCAGATCGCGCAAATTTTCGACCGCATATGTCACATGAAAATGGTTTTTCACCCGTATGCGTTCGAATATGTGTCGTCAAATGATCCGATCGTGAGAATGATCGCATACAAATTCGACATTGAAATGGTTTTTGACCCGTGTGTATCCGAATATGCCTTGTCAATTCATCTGATCGTGAAAACCTCCTATCACAATTTTCAACAGGGCAGGCGTATGGTCTTTCATGTACGGGCGTTTTACTCGGCCTATTTGGATATTTCCGTGGTTTAACTGGAACTAATTTAAGCGGTACCGCCGATTGTTGGTAAACTTGAGACAATATTTCGTGTCCTTTACTCGTCGACGGATTATATTCTGCTAGTTGTACCGCATAATTTGTTCCTGTGCCGAGTTGTTGCGTGTGCGTTTCCCCGACACTGGTAAATGGCTCTTGCTTTAATACTAAACCGGTGCTAACAGGGGTTGTGGATTGTGGACTGCAATAATCGATCTGCGCTGCGTTATCAAGCCACTGATACTTCGCAGAAAGCGGCTGGCGGTAATTCATGTCATTTTGTGCTTCGATGCCGCACGTTGAGTATGCGGGTGGTTGTTTATGGCATTCCATACCTGTGCCTAAACCTAAAAGTTCCTGGTGCGATCGTTCGTCATAGTGTGTTCCTGCAGGCGACGGTGCAGCGGACGTCGTGTAATGCGGCTGTTGCGCTGACGGGTGTGAATGGGGATGTGTCGGCTGCGTGAGTAGCTGGAACATTGGTTGAAACATATTTTTGTCCGGACTAGGCAATGTCCAGTGCAGGCCTGATGATGGTGGAGAAAATCCTGAACTTGTTGTCGTTCCCGGTTGTGCAGGCATAGGGCTGGGTGATGTCGTAAACGTGCCCCGATACGGCCGCGGGTGAGCAGGGTGCGAAGGGTGATGCGGGTACATTGTAATACTACTATTATTGCTTTCTTCTCTTCATGCTGCGTAGTCGGACTACCACAGAGACTCTGGCCATCAGGTGCTTCTTGTTTCTGCTGCGAATGAGGGCTGGTGAGGCTGCGACAAGGACTGCCTGATGGATCCAGGGATAACTCATCGGTGTCCAGGGATCCTAAAATAAAAAAATATTTTATATTAATTATCTTGCTCTGTACATTCGATGAATGAGATTCTCGCATGCGACACTTCCTGTGGCCCCGCGCGCCTATCGTTGCAGTGCAATACTATTTATCAAGAATGCTTCCGTTTACGAAATTATCACAGCGAAATAATCGTTTGTTGTACGTTATCCTACCAGCAAATTAAAAATTATAGTCATTTTATACAATGATGTAGACTTTTTAGATATATCATAATAATAGACACGCTTAGATCATATTGCATTCATTTAACAGGTACCATATATTCAATATGATACGTGGAAATCATATTTGATGCCGTAGAGAAATTCCGCATGGGTTAGATAAGTATTCTCTGAAGGAAAGGCACGCATTTGCAATCGCAGCTTTCAATATCATATTACAGACGAGCTTTTTTATACATGTATTTACATTTAGTTGTATTACAAGGGTAGTATTAAAATTATACATAAAATCTTAAATTATAGATAAATATATAATATAAATTATATATAATTATATAAATATTATATATATATATATATATATATATATATATATTTAAAATAAAATAAAAATAGAGTATTTAATAAACATACAAAATTTTAAACAACAAAAATATTTGAAATTTATTCATGAATGCATTTCCCCCAAAATCCATTTTTTATCATGCAAAAAACGCCAATGAAAGAAATACATCTTCATCCGTTCAAAAGACATTCATGATTATTCCTTATCGAAATAATAAAATTTTCACTTACGATTAAGTCAATTACTTCATACATAATTGGATAAATATTTGTGAAACGTTTTAAAATCCATGCATTCAATCATGAGACTACGTGTTAATGTATTCATTACCAGTTCTGTGAAATTAGTCATTTACATTACATTTGCCATTTGATGAGATTGAAGGCTTCTACATGTAAAAACCAGTATGATAAAAATGTTCGTAATGTATTGTTGAACTTGTTCAATTTTAAGAATTGTCGAAACAGAAAATATCGATGAGAAAGTTACTCATTCGGTAGTAGGTAATGGATCAATAAAATTAAAACATTTAACAAGAAGTAATTTTTAATGTTTGTGTATAAATGATAATGATGTGAGTAAAATAAAGCTTCATAAACTTTACATTTTTGTATAAGAAGAATTTAAATGACATATATAGAAAAAGATAATAATTGCGTTTTAATGTAATTTAGAATTATATATATGTGCATGACATGCAAAATTACAGGACGGAACTTTATCAACGCTAACAACAAAGCTGATTATTTTAAATATATAATTTATTCACTTAATGGATAAAAATTATATCCAAATTACTGTTTTTACTATTTTATGAATGTGTTGATATTTAAATTGTCAGTAATATTTATAGTATTAACATAATTTTAATTGGCGATAATATTTATAGCGATCATACAATGTATGATCATGCCCTAGAACATGATCACATTCTAGGAATCGATTAATTTTACGACCATACCGGTAATGTGAAATTTATGTAAATGTCGTAACATTGACAGATATTAATTTCTTACAGCATCATTGAAACAATTATTGCAACTGTAAAGCTATAAACTTATTTACTTTTATATCTCGTTTTTTGCTGTGAATTGATTTTATTCATATTAGTATAGTAATTTGCTTCGGACAGAGGGAATACTTAATTTTGTGAAAATTCTGGGGCCAATTCTTTGATAAAATAGAAATGTTATGGATGTTATGGGTCTATCTTCTTATGAATTGGTAGTAACAAACTATCAAAAAGCTATGTATTTGCTTTGCGATCAGGCGTTTCACACATAAAACCTATTCTACAAAACGCACAAACATCAAATAACAAATTTATTATAAATGCATCTTTTTTATGTCTCATTGATAACACATACGTGAAGTTAGGTTTTATTGGTAAAATGCCCCCAATTTAAATATTTAACATTAAATCTCATACATTTTGGAATCTTTTAAAGTATAACTACACGTAGAACATAGAAAAGCTCGATATCGGTTTTGCGCAATAATATGATATGATATATTGACAGAAACGTTTAATACCTGCTGTGTCAGAACAAGGCAGTACAAATATGCGTTTATTTAATTATTTAAAAGTCAATTATGATTGATTCAATTCATTATCATTCTTTCACTACTTGTTTGATATTAGAAATGTAATCTATATTGACAACAAACTTGCAGTAAAACAAAAGTGCAACGATCGATAACGATTAGTAATACAGAAATGAACGAGGCGTGAAAATTGTTAGAGCCATGTTAAAGCAGTGTTTCGATTTTTCTCAAATAATAAATTCTGTTCAATTTTTTAATGTGAACAATCACTTAACCTCCTGAACATCTATGTTTAAGTATCACTATGTATAATTTAAAATTATAGATCATATATTTTAAATAAAGTTAATTGCTAATTACGTGTGAACACCGACGAACAAAACAATTCAATCTGAACTTTTATTTTTATCAAGAAATGGTATTTAATAATAATCAAGCAATTGTCATTTATAAGGAATGCCGAAAATATGAAAATATTTTGATTATAAAAGAAAAATTTAATCAAACAGATCTCACTCTAGATAACTTTCATAATATTATAAAAATATTTGTAATACTTTGCTCATAATGTTCTATGTTTTGAGTTAGTTTTATTAGCTGGGAAAATGATTAAGTGATTCAACTCTTACAGTTTTTTTATTTGGTATCGTGTAATTGATAATTAAATTCTTAATTCAGTATCATTCACAAGATCAATTTAATTTAATTTGTGTCAAGTATCGAAGTAACCAGTAATCATCGGCAAAAAAGGAACAATAAACTTTATTATTGATTTGCCATGTGAGCGGTGTTATGGAACATTTATATAGCTGTGTATTGTTTAGTTTTTCTGTTTTAGTACCTCGGAAAAGGTTGCTAACTTTACGATACATGAGTTGCGTTTGGAAGTAATTATTATTGCATACCGGCATATACTTTAGACATAACATACAGAAGAAGGCAACTTATGCTCTGTGCGTTGACGTAATGTCAGTTGAATACAATGGTGTTGACAAACAGTACTAAATCATATAATAATATTTTTTTTCAATATTTCATTTGTACTAATCACGAAACAGTATTTTATGTGTTTGGTTTAATTTAAATCATTTTGTAAAGTTTTGTTATGAAGCATAATTTTAAATTGCATTTACATTTATATATGTGCGAGTCGCCGCGAGCAATACGATTTCCACATATCACACAGAAACAAACACCTACGTCCATTGATTTTGGCGCCATCCGATTCTATCGTTATTAGAAAGTTGTCTGTTTATTGCTAATGGGGGGATGGGCGGTGAGCTTCAGAGTCCGTCCTTCGTGCGGGACGTCAACACTTCCAGGGTGCGTCGTGTAGGCGACGTCCCGTCACGATAAACGTCCCGCAACGCACAATGCACAAACGCATAAAAATAAACAATGAATGAACAACAGAGAGCACTGACCTGTTATCGGCGGGGGTTCTACAACAGTCGACGGTCCGAAGAACGAGGGAATGTCTCCCGATGTTGTGACCGGCGTATTAAGATCGCCAGGCTGCGGTTCTCCTATCGTCGTGCTTTCGGCGAGATCTCCCGGTGCAGAAACTCGCTCGGGGCTTGCAACATCCTCACAGCCCGTTGCACCGATGCTGCGATATAGACATGTGTCGAAGCTGAGTACGTTGAAATGCGCTGCAGCAGCCGCCGCGCTCTCCGTCAGCAAGAAGGCGGAAGCGTGATGGTGGTGATGCTGCGGCGTCAACGTATCCAGGCCGTCCATGATCATGGTCGAAGTTGAGGCGGGAGCCGCCTGCTGGGCGCCTACGGCGTGATCAGAATCACCGTCAATCACTATTTATTTATTATATTAAAGCACAAATTAATGATTAACATTTATTCAAAGCGTTATATAAATTCACACTAAATTAATTGGTAGTATTCACTAAATTTATTATAATGTGTTATTAATATTATTGTTGTTATTGTTATTGCTATGCACGATATTGATACACACACGCGCACGAATTATGTTTTTTATGATAGAGCGACGCGAACTACAGCGACTCTGACGGTCGCTCGCGAACTGGTCGCTGCGCGAGAACGTTCTCACTTTTATGAATGGAGCATCTGTCCCATATTTGGAAGTCGTGTTCGTCGGTTTCTACCAATCGCGGTGCTCGCTCGTCCCCACCGCGCGCCGTGTTCCCCACTTTATCCCCCAACGTTGTGACGTCAGTGTGACGTAGTGGCGTACGCGATACACGCTATAGATCACCGCGACACGCGACTGGATGGGGCACGCGCTCTGCACGATAATAATGTACCCTGGTGCGCCCTGCTGTGCTTTGCTATCACTTTGCCGTCGGTGTACTAGAATGATACTCTTTGGTTATTTCTAGCTTAAGTAAACGAAACAGCGCTTAGTAGATCAGTGAGTCACCCTGCGTTAGATTTCGTCCTAATGCTTTGTAGCGCCGGGACGTTTGGGACGTGACGGTCAATGAATAACACGCGCTCCAAACCGAAATAGCATCGCGGTGTGTCTCATATGCGCGAAATAGAATAACGGTAGCTAACTTTAGAGACGAGTCGCGATCTCGTGGGCCGAAAAGGACTTGTTGCGGAGGTGTCAGTGTCGCCTGCCGTTCTAAGCGATTCACATAACCACAGGGAACAAAACTTTCTAGCCGTTAGATATGTACGGTGCATTATAAAATTGATCAGTGCGCATCAGAAAAGGAATAAAAACAAACGAGTGTGCATGTGCTGATGCGCCCACACAACATACGACTGGTTCACGCACGAGCCCATTCCCATTGATCTATAGCCCATTCATTCATGAATCTTAAATGAGAAAATAAAACAGATTCCGCGTGCAGTTTCGACTCTCGAATACGCACACACGTAGGGCACCCAGTACGTTGCGTCTAGTACCAAAAGTGAAAGGCTGCGCCGGCGCAATAATAATGAATTAAATGGGCGAGCGCTCGACTCTGACGTCAGCTTCATTCTGATACTCAGACAAGATGGCTGTTCTCAACCCCTGCAATCGCCCATAGAGGGTGCGCACGTAGAAGTAATGGACCCGGCCGCGTTCCGAGCGGTGGAAACTTTAACATGTGATATATAAAATTTTTATACTTTCAGAACAAACGCACCCTTTGCTCTATTTGTCGCACAGAGCTTGATTTGTTTTAAGATAAAATTTACTACGTAGTCGAATGACACAGAAAGTTGGCCATATGCTTGCAAAAGTTCAGATAACATATAGCAATTTTATATGTCGATTTCTGCATAAATCACAAATATTGTAATCTATTAATATAAAACACTAACTACAAATCAAAAGGTAATTGATGTGTCCACAAATCATGCATAGCAAAAAATTTATTTTAATTTAAAATAAATACATTCAAAAGCTCCGCCGTTAAGCCAGTTACTTCAGAAAGCGACTCGTAATTGTATTAATACCCCGTTCTGCAAGCGAAATTAAACTTGTTGAACAATCTTCAAGTGCCTACGCAACAGGTATTTCATAATCCACACTATAAGGCCATATATTAATCTGTTATCATGACATAATGTAAGAATTGATTAAATGTGTAGCCAATTTTTATATACGATATACAAAAATAATATATCTCAAATATTTAACATATACATACCCAATGCATATATGGTTATAAATAAATAAATATAAATATATATATATATATATATATATATATATATATATATACTAAATTACTACCAATTTATAGAACTCTATATATTACAAAATATTCAATCAGATTCGTTATGTAGAGATTTAACGATATGCTTTTCGTGCTTCCGAGCGGGAAGTTGAGAAGCTTTTTCAGTATCGATCCGCTACCGGGCTACACGCAAGGACAAGGCTACATTAAAACAGCTGATTACACAACAAAACATGACGGGGTGGAGTTGCCAAGAAATAACCTGTCGAATTTATTCGATCCTTCATATTTGTCGAAATGAAATAATAAAAGTAATAAAAGTAAAAATTTATCAATGCTTTTTATGGTTTGTTTAAGACACATGAAAATAATTTGGTTTGATACAACTGATTTCGTAGCGATAACGGTAAAAATATTAGTGTTGATGATTATAATTTAAATTGGCTTAAATTTGTAAAGTATCGCGTGATGTACGAAATGAAGTTTAGAATATTAAAACTTGTTTTGTACAATATCATTTAAAATATAGATCTTTATTACGTCGCGTTGGCTCTCATCCTAAAAATAAGGCCGCAGAGTAAGATAGAACCAGAATATCTGATATAATCTATGATTCAAAATATGTGACGTCTAGCCTGTATACAATGGTACATAATATTATGATCGACAATTTTTTTTCGGACAACAATCGGAACTTTGATCAATCAGTCCCATAAGCTGGTGTGATAATATTTTTTAGCTACCAAGATTTTTAAAAGGCAACGGATGGCTAATTTGACAAATAATTAAGAACAAACACATGAAGACTAAATATTATATTTGTTAAATTATTTCAATGCATTTGTTGTAACAAATATTGTATAGTGTTATATAAATTATTGCAGAATATTCAATTCTGAAATTTTTATATATTTCTGTTCGAAACCTTTTTCGAGCCTTTTTGAAATATGTGAGAAATAATTATGCAAATATTGCATAATAGGTTCACAGCTGCAAATATTTAAATTTACGAGAAATGTAATCACTCAGTATAGATAATGTAAGTTTTCATTTAGTTTTATGTCACTAGTTTGCAAATTACAATTTAACTTAAGTTAGAAAGACACAGATAAATGTCTTTAAAACATGTCAGTCAAACATTGCAGTTAAAAATATTAGGATTTTTATATGAAAAGCACAGTTTACATCTTATGGGTCTAAATTCTCATATAGTTGTATTTTTACTTTTATGTAAGTTTTATGAACGTGTGTGTGTGTTCGGATACAAATTTTCATCAACAATTTCGGGAACACGATTCAACCGATTTGAATGATTCGGCAATCATTCGATTCCTATTGATAAGAAGATTAGTTTTTGGATGAGGCAGGTTTAGTCGTTTCGAACATACGGGGCAAAAAATGCCAAAAACAGTAATTCAGTTTTTAAGAGAACGAAGTGTCCGATTTCAATAATTCAAAAAATATTCTACTTGTATTGGCAAAATGAAGAACTTATTGAATTTTTGAAGGCAGTTATAGAGATCGAGTAAAAAAATGCCGTTTGGCGGTTAAAAGCAATTATTAGACATATAACTTTATTTACATTTTTATGGGTTTCGTAAATTTTTTTTTTCAGTTAGACAGTCTGAGACGCGGCGCTTACGCTTTTCTATGCATCTAATGCAGCGCGATCGCTGTGAAAAAAATTTAAAATTTTCAAAATTTTTAATTTTTAATTTTTATCAAAAAAGTTTGTTCAAAAATTTCTATAGTACCTTGTGATATAATATATAACATGTAACCGAGAATAGCTTTCACACTTATAGTAACATTTTGAATGCAATTAATGTGACCTTGCCATAAAATGTGTAACCGAGAAAAGGCCCATTAACTTGTATAAATCTAGTTTTCAAAATATTTACAACATCAATCAATAGATTGCAGAGGTTATAGAAATTCATAGTTATAACTCACCGACGCGAGCGTGATGTATCTATACTTGATCTAATTTGAGTTTTAATAACTAATTCTGCCCACGGCTGAAAACAGACGAATTTCGATATGCATACATCGATCACTCAAAGTACGAACTGACAAGAATAAGTCAATAAGGTAATCGTGGCGCTCCGCATATTATGTTATATATGTAACATATAACATACACACATCACACATACGGAAATTCAAACGTGCTCTTGATTGCTCACTCTGTAATTTATTCATCGTGTAATAAAAGTGTAACGAGATGTAAGCTGAAAATTACATATATATATATACTTGTATACACATACATTGCTGTATTAACGTGTCGTCACCGAGAAAATGAAAGCTCAAAAAACAATCTTAGAAAATCGTCATAACAATTCACTGATAATATTAAATTTATATATAATACACACATTAACGTTATAGCCTTTGATAAGTAATATAATCGATAATAATTCAAACCTATACAAGTGTGATAAGTATCATCATTGGGTATATATGTGTTGTTATTCCCATAGCTTTCACAAATATATAATAGAATAAAATCTGATGAAATTGGTTGAAAATATTATTGTGTTCATACTTTTTCTATATGTCTATATAATTTTTATACAATAAAATCTATTTATATTTTCTGCACATAACAGGACTTTTTAAGCCTGAATATTTCGCCTACTATTTGAAAATATCCGAATGTAGTCTTGTTCATTCATACATTTGATAGATACATTAGGCAAATTAAATTATTCAATATTTTATGAAATGTATTACAATCTATATCAATATCAATAAGCACTGGCACTTACTATAAATAAATCATTTATAGTCACAGAACTGATAACATTACATCTTTATACTTTGGTTTAGATTCGCTTTTTACTATGATTTAATTCAATTATATTTTAATTTGTTTTTAAATTTTGTATTTTCTTCTTTATTATTATTATTTTTATTTTTTTATATTGTATCTATTATAATTATTTTGCATGCTTCTATATTTAACTCACTTTCTTTCTATTTCTCATTGTTAGTTAATATTTTAGATAGATTGTTCATATATCTAATCTAATGTATACCTTAATTTTTATTATTTTTTGATAGTTTCTTTTTGCGTATTATTATGCCCCCTTATACAAGCATTGTAAAAAAATGCATTTTTAAGTTATTAGATTTAAATTTGAGCTTTTAAAAAAATTGATGACATTGTGAAAACTGTGGTCACTAAATTTTTTAATATGTATTGGTAGTATGTCTAATCTAATAACAGCTCTTCTTAAAAGAACTCTATTTTTTAAAATGCAATTGATTAGCTTGAAGTAATGTTATAAAAAATAAACAAATATGTATATATAATAATAATAATAATAAGTGTGATTATATGCATAATAATATGAGAAAAACTATATATATGTTTTTTTAAATTTACGTATAAAAACGATTAGATATATAAACAATCTAAAATATTCGTCGTAATTATTATATAACAGTGTCATCATTATTTTAACAACATGTTATATTACTTATCATCAATATTTAAGCTTAAATATTTATTTTTAGTTAACAAATCAATTATTATTTTTCTATTTTTAGTCCACAGTGTATTATAATCTTAATATTGGACATAACATCAGGTGTATATTTTTTACTTTAAAGACTCTACTTTTGAATTTACATTAAGTTAAATATGGAGTATGAGAAGCTCGTTAGTTTCTATTCCTATTTTCATTCATTTTCATCTTACCTCATTTTAACTAAACCCTTTTAATCCTCACAAATTTAAGAATTGTATCAGTACAATTAATTTCATAGTTAATTTTTAATATGGAATGATTAACTGAGTGTCCTAGAAGGGTATGCAAAATCGCAAACCTTAACACCCACTGTCATAATAATATTAATAAGAATAATAATGTCTGTTCGGGTTGCTTTGTACCAATTGTGTCGAAACAAGGACACTTAATTGCACGATGAACGTTGATTGCGTTTGTCAAAAGAGCCGCTCTAATTAAATATCGTCCAGTTACACATATCAATTTTTCTTATTTATCCTCACATAGAGAATATTTCATATAAGACCAATTTACATTCAAATCTAATGTATCTTTATTCAAATCCGAAGTGGTATAGATAGAACTTGTTATAGAAAGATACAAAATATGCTTTTATTGTTAATAATATTAATAAATGATTGATCCGAGAATAACAGTAATAAATATATGTCGTCAAGCAGCAAAAATATATACAAAAAATTGAAAGAAATTGTACCGATAAAAAAATATAGAAATGATATAAACAAAAATGTCGTTAATTATAGTACAGCTTTTGTTTTTCAATGATAAATCATATATGACAAATCCCGAAAATATTTGTATCACAACTTAAAATAGTGTTATATATATTTGATATATAATAATTGCATTTTAAAGCTGGTTTACTCCAAAATATTTGCTGTCTTTATAAAATATCATAAAGAAAAAAAATTATATAAATTATATAAGAATAAATTTAATTTTATATATAATTATTAATATTTTTTCGTAACTAATTTTGGGTCTATAAAAACATCACCACAAATAACACATTTAATATGGAAATTATAATACCAAATACCAAATTGCTACATTCATAAAAATATAATGCCTGTTAAATTATATTTTCTCCTTATTAATTTTGGGATTATAAAATTATTATTTTCAAATTATTAAAACCAAATAACTAACTTTATAAAATATATAATCCCTATTTGATTATATTTTCTCGTTATTGATCATGGGTTTATAAGATTACTAATTATTATTAATTATTATTAATTAAGATTATTGTTTTACAGCTAGGTACGGAATTTACTTGTAATTATAAGTTTACTTTAAACTTTAGTTATCTCTCGTTACATAGTTAACTACAGTATTATCCAAGATACGAAGAATATCACTAACTTATTCTAATTCACATTAAAAATAAGGGAAGGAATATATTTTGGGGGCTTAACATCCCGTAGGTTAAGTTATAGTAATCGCAAAAAATCGAAAAAATTTTTGAATATCTTTACGTTTCAAAGGTTTCTGAATATTTTTGAATTTAGAAAATATGTATGTATGTATGTGCGTATGCGGGTATAAATTTTAGAGTGCACGGATCAACCGATTTGAATGATTCAAACACATTTGATTTGTATTGTCGTGCTGATTAGTTTTTGTCTAAGGCAGGTCCAGCCATTTCGAAGATACAGAGCAAAAAGTTCAAAAATGGCAATTCAGTTTTTGAGAGAAAGGAGCATTCGATTTTAATGATGAAGAATTGTTTAGTTTTTTGGGAAGGCAGTGGTTTTGGAGATCGAGAAAAACTAGAAAAAAATGCCATTCGGTTCGGTAGTCAAAAATGATCGTTAGACATATGCACATCAAATTATCAGATATTTTATAGAGATTTTAATATAAATGTACAAATTTTGTTCAAATTTCTATGGGTTTTGTAGAAAAATATATAATGTTTAACTGATGAAGATTGAGACGCGGCGCTTACGCGCTTATATTTCGTCTCTAAAACAGCTACGCAGCGCGACCGCTTTGAAACAAATTTAAAATTTCAAAATTATGAAAGTTTTTTTTTTTTAAAGAATTTTCAAAAAATTACAAAAATTTTTCAAAAAATTTTAAATTTTTCCAAAAAATATTCCAAAAAATTTCAAATTTTTGAAATTTTTAAAAATATCAAAATTTTCCAAACAATTTCAATATTTTCAAAAAAATCTAACTTTTTCAAAATTTTCAAAAAAACTTAAAGCTTTTAAAAATGTTAAATTATTGTACTTAAAGTTCCAACCATTTATTTGCCTTAAGGGCTCCACTACTAGTTACACATGCGATTGGAAGTTCCAGTCGTTTATTATCACCTTGTTTTTGCAAACTTCAATTATCTATACCAAAGAAATAATTATTTACAAGCTGTTTGATACATTGGCATTTGTTTTCGAAGTTATATACTTAATGTAAATTTCCACACGACGCGAATATTAAGATATATAACACGCAGAATACCAGTTGCTACATGTTCTTAACACAATTGCCATATAAGCAATCAAAAATAAAATGATTGGCTGAAATGTTACGCCCACTTGCTTACCTTATTTGTTTCCATCCTCTCGTCATTACAAAGCAAATCTAACAATCTTTTTATAACAATGTATAAAGGAAACCAACCGTGGATAATTAGACATTTAATAACTTTTGTTTCAAAATGTTATCATGTTACAAAATTTACTGCCATTTTGTTTTTAAAATTCAATTACATAAAGCTTTTATTATTTCTATAATGCGTTTAAATGATAAACTTATAGTTAAAGTAAGTCGATAAACAAAATTGATCAATGTCAAGCGACATGGCGCCTCAACTTTCTAAATATTCGTCAAGATTGTTTTTTTATTTGCATGATGTCGTGTCTAGGTGCGAGTATAATAACATGATATTCTATATACGACTTAATAATTATGATGTTTTGTAACTTTTTATACAAATACTTATAAAAACAAAATAATCTTTTACAGGTTTTCAAATACCTTTCTCATTAAATAATATATTTACATTTGTCGTTTTCAGTTCACTGTAAAATGGTTATTAGTTATATTTGATCTATAATTTAATTTTCTGATAATGAGATTAAATGTAGATTTCCTTTTCTAAAAATGTGACTGTTAATCAAGTCTTTTATTCATTGCGTGTAGATTTTTGACTTTTTTACAATAATTTGTATTTTTACAACTTTACAAGATTCAAACAAGAACTCAAAACGTATAGAATTCTAATTTCTTTCTATTGTCTGGATGAATAACCGTTAAAAAGTTTTTACATCTATATACTTTTCACAAAAAATAAATTCTTATAAATATATATATATATATATATATATATATACACAAATACTAAGTCATGATCTATAATACTATGATATAATAATAGTATAATAATTAATATAATATTTTAAAATTGAAATGAAATGAAGCAGGTACCCAAAACATATATTGCCTGCTAATTATTTCATTTTCATAGATGTTTATATATTAAAATACAATGAGACGTGACGTTTCAATTCGTTTAAAAATAGTTACTGAAATAATTATATATCTAAAATATATCTGAAAGCATATTACGTGTTATGATAACGTTAAGAACTAATAAGATATAATATTTACTACCAAACAACGGTTGCTCTCTAGATTTCACTAATAGTTTTAAAAATAATATCTGATAATGAATGAATTAATTTTTAGATAAAAAATTGTAATTTTATATTTATTATGGTGAAAATAAAAAAAATTCTTCTAAGTTAATTCAATTCTTCTCTACATTTCAAGATCCTGGGTCGTTTGACACCAAAATTGGAGAAAATGTATGTATGTATGTAAGACAAAATTTGCAAATTTAAAAAAAAAACTGAATACAGAATAACTGATACCAGTTGGAAATCGCGTTGATTATTTTTTGGTAAAAGAACAGCCGGGCAGTTTCTTTTTTTTTTTAATTTTAATGAATGATAAATGTATAAATGATAAAGTTGTAGATAGGCTTATTATATGCAAAACATTATAAAGTTGCGAAAAAAGGTTTTTTTAACTATAAAAATATTAAATTTAGGAATAATAAACTTAAATTTCAAATTAACAGTTGAGAGCTCTATCGTCACAAAGGTGCTAGTTATCAATTCTAAATAATTAAATTAGATTATTTAAACATATAGAGAAGTTCATGCAACTAGCCTTAAGAGACAAAGCCACTTCCACCTAGTTTAAATTACAATTAATAATATAAGCAAGTTATAAAATAATTAGTATTGAGTTTTACCCTGATACAGAAGTTAAAAAGCAATCATTTTAGTACTTCAAAAGTCATTTAACATTAAATAGATTTTTATTAATGACAGTGTTTTTAATTAATTTATTGAGTTTCTCAGTAATCAGACAGGTACTTCTTCTTTGGCACCCACTCGTTATCATTCATCCTCTTCTAACGGCTTTACGAGTACTATGAAACTTCCGAGTCAAAGGGCATTGGCAGAGCTTCTCTGACTTAACATCAATTGCTTACCGAGATATAATTAATTTCCAATTACCTAACGCACAAAGAGCGCTTGATGCGCAATCTGTATCGATGACAAGGACTATTGCCCGTAAATCAAATCATTCATCAGCTCGTCGTATGTTATAATTTATCATTAAATGATGTGATTGCTGCATGCGATCTAAAAATATATAAGCGGCGCGGTGTTAATGGTTCATTATTATATTAACCTCCGCTTAATTTAAGCACTGGCTAAATGGAACACTCGACCGCGCTGATTGCCTCTTTAATTCCCCTTGTTATTATTATACCAAGTAGTTATGATTCTAGGGTATTGTAAAATTAATGCAGACCTCGTCATTCCGCGGCACGGCTAGCGAACGGACGCTCGTCTGAATTGCAATGACTACATTCGACTCGTTTAGAAAATCTGTCGGGTGACAATGCTCGATTAGTCTTTGTTCCACGACGATTTTGTCTCCAATTTATTGCTGCAACGGTCATGGGGCTAACATCTAGTCCTATTTAACCACCTGGAACTTACCAGACCAATGTAACGGTATGAAACAATAAAGTTCACGAATATTACATTTGGAACCATTCATTAGTCACGTGAGGTCTGAAATGTGGGTAGCGGGGTTTGACAAAAAATCACAAAATATCACAAGGGAGTAGAGTCAAGTACGATATCACGTGTAGTTATTTTTCAATTCAGCTGAATTTGAAAAATTACATTTTTGTTTAATTGTCTAAATATTTTACGATTTTTTCTTGGTACTAAAAATACACGTGATATTGCGTAAGGAAGAACCTTAATTTTTAATATCACCCTGTATCACCAAGGTCCAAAACTCCTAAAAATCTATCACGTTATCAATGGACGGCCAGAAATGTGATATTAGTGAACTTTGTTTTATTCGCTACATTGATCTGACAAGTTCGCCAGAAGCAATTATCTGCTTATTATCTGCTTAGTTGATTTTTTAATTATAATTGACTAATTAAACTCACTACTACGTTATTGTCGTACTTTACAGTTAATTGTATTTATTCCATGATTTTATTCCGGTATTAATATTACATATTAAGATTATATTAATTTCAATCAAATCTATCGATTTCTACTTATAACGTGTGTAAATTCATCTTTATAGAGAATAGAAATTTGAGATATCGTTTTGGTTCAGATGTTAGATTTGATTTTTTTTATATATTTGCACCTATTACATAATTAAATTTCAGCAAATTTTTTATAGTCCTTTGTAAAATGCCTAAATCGGATGCCAATCTATTGGTTGGGCGTCTGGGTATGATGGTATCCAATTTTGCTGTTATATGTCCGAGAGTTGTCTAGTTAGATTTGATATGACTGCAAATTTTACGCAAATATTTACAATATTTACAATGGATTTATTAAGATTACCCTCACCTTAGCAATAATTCTTATGCAATCGAAAAGTTTCAATAAAAATCTGTGAAGCATCTTTATTTGAATTTATTGTATTTGGAATCGATTTTATAAAATTCACAAATTTTATGAAACCGTATTTATCAAAACAATAAAATCATGAACATACCCAAACACATGGCATGATTCTTACAGTTTTTTACATTGGGAATATTAGTATTATAAACTACTCACTATGGTAAATATATATTTTCGGTAAACTTTTTGTTTTAGTGCGTTTGGATGTTTATGGGTGAAGATTTGTAAAATGTTTAGCTATAAAAGTAAAAAGTAAATTCTCTCAATCTCAAAATAATTAAGTAAGTGTATGAATGTATAACAAAAATTTGTTTATTCGTTATCAATAGTTTCTGTAGAAGGAGATATCTCATATCCCTGGATAATTTAATAAAAGATGAAATAAATATTTTTCATCAGAATTCATTTTAGAGATATGATTGCATCGGCAAAGTATCTTATTTAGATCCTTAGTATCCGAAAATTGGAGGTGCCTATGCGTCTTGTTTTACCCATGCAAATCGACCCGCCCTACTATATATGTATAATAAGTTTTTCTGGTGAACATAGCTCGTAGTAATTATCATTTACAATTATCAGTGAATAGTACAATTTTATTTTATTTTTTGTTTATTTTAAAAAAATCTTTTCAATATTTCAAAGATAAAATGTGAATGTTCCAATTTTTAAATAATTAAAGATGTGTATAAATATGTACAAACCTTGTTTGTTTTTAATAGTTCCTAATGAAAGAAACATTCCATATATCCAAAATATAAAAATATTTATAAATTAAAAATATATGTATATTTAATCTATATACATTTAATTGATCTAAAGATGTATCCCTTAAAGTTGCAAACGAAAATAATTAATATTTATGCCCTGCTGTTGGATCTTCTGAACAGCTTATCAACCGAGATGAAAATATCATATGACAAGCAGAGCGTTGGCGATAATTTTATACAGTCGTCGCGCCAACCCCGTGCAAATTATATCAAAACATTTCAATGGAACGATATGGCATTTTCTAAACAGACTTCAGAACAAGAACAAAGTTCTTGTATAATATATTGTTCTTTGTTTATTTTTGGTCTCGCTAAGGTGTGTTACTTTTACATACCTTACTCTACTGTTATTGTGATCAATATCGCGTTAATTAGATATCGAATTAAAGATTATTGACGCGTATTAATATGATTAATTTGAAACATTTTTTTTGAAATCCGCAATGGTAGTGGAATTGTCTCGAAATAAATAGAATGTTTATTTTGTATACTTCCAATGCATATATTGTTATGTATATGTATAGAGCGGGGTAAAAAACGGGTATAAGGGTCCACCATCAATATCTCAAAAACAAGTAAAGTTAAGAATTTTATAACAACAGTATTCGAAAATAAACGACGTTGAAATCGGTAAATAAATGGCAATATTTGAAAATCCATAACTAAAGTATTTCCTTCTGTTAGTTTTTTAGTCGTGCGAAGTGTTGTTTAGATTACGAAACCTTATTATTAGTATAATTTTTGGGTCTACGTTATCCAATTAATAATATGTATGGTTCAACAGTTTTTTTATAAGCTCTTTAAAAATTTACTTGTGGGTTGGGTAAAAGAAACCATCTGACAATGAGTCTTTACCCTTGTGAAGGTATAAACAATAAAAAATAATAAATAAAAAAGTAACTTCAGGTTTAAAAAAAAACAATTTTACAAGAGGTAAATAGAACAAATAGTTCTTTCAACACTGATGATAAATATTTCTGACCAAATACCTGATCAAGGTTATATACTGAGTTACCTAAGTGAAAATGCACCCATAAAACTTATATTCTATATAATTAATAAGACACTGGACCTGTTCGCACAATGGCTATCCAATTTTACTCCGTCTATGGGATAAAAAGGACCCGTTGACAAATTTTTGAAAACCAAGAAAAACAACACATTTCTACTAAGATGGGAGTTTTACTGAACGTAGTCAGAAATTTGTTTGTTTGATATGTGTTATCTGTTGTGACATAATTGGTTTGGTTTGCACAATCTAATTACTCAAATTCAAATTGAATTTTTGTGCCCCGCTCTACTCGATGGATGATATTTGGGATGGATAGATTTATGGATGGATGTTTATGCAATATTTTAATCTTTTTATCGTATTTTAATCGTGCTTTTATTTTTTATTAACTGAACCTCTATAAAAATATATGTTTATTTTATTTTTTTTTGTTTTTTTTTTTATTTTTGTTGCTATAAAAATATATTTAGATTATAACAAAGTAACAATCTAACAAGACTATGATTTGGCACGCTATCATATTGATGTCGCATGAAATTCGCATTGAAATCATTAAAACTAGTTAGCGACGTAAATACTCAATGCTCTCTTATATCATAATGTTTAATCAATACCGTATGTTTAGAATTAATGTTTTATCGATAATGTATTTACCATGAATGCATAATTATTAGGAATTAAACAAACAAACTTTACCACAAACTTTCATAGGGTTAACACAAAACTTACAAACTTTAAAAATCATAGGGTTAACATTTATACATTTTGCTATATTCACACTAGGTAATTCATTTTTTGTCACCTTTCATTGTGAGCTTAATTTTTTTTGCAATAAGTTAAAAAATTAAATTATTAAAAATTCATGACTCGTCCATTTTTTTAACATTATTTACCAGTAGTCAGAACATTTTGTTGTTCTATGGCTGTCTGGTTCAATATTAACTCAAGTAGTGTTGTACTTGAGTATAAAAGTTGGCATGGTAGATAACCCTCCAATGAGGATTACTACGGTCAATTTTATTATAAAATCATTTCAAAGTTTGTTTAGATGTATCTGAGGATGATTGTTTTCATATACATATTTCTCGTTCGTTCTTGTATCTATTCCGCACCCTTGTAGATGGTCACTCATCCCGCTCATAACCATTTACATACGCAAACGGCACGACACATGGTAAGGGAAAATGGGATTGTTTTGATGACTAGTTTGATGCCTAGATAACCTTATAAAATATTTTTTTATAAAATTTTATAATAATAAATTATTACTAAATAGAAAGATAGATTGATATGACAAAACTGCTCCTAATTCATCTCGCAAAATGCTAATTAAAAAATTTTGTTACTGAAAATAATACTTTATTACTGAATAAAACTAGTGGTGCATGACATAGTGCCTTAAGGCATAATGCTGGATTTTTCCGTACCGTATTTTACAATTTTCAAAGCTTTAAAATTTTTGAAAACTTTGAAATTAGACTTTTGATCAAACCACCATATCACCAAAGCGTCTAAAAAAAAGAAAATGCAAAGATTTACTACATCAAAATACATAATATCTAAGAAGGTGCTATCGTAGGATAGCGATTCTTCTCTCGCTGTCAAATAATATAAACCTAAAATTATATATATAGCTGAATTTACTGTGTGTAGTTTGCTATGAACAATAAACCAATAAAAAAGAAAGATTTTTGAAAATCTTCAAATTTTTGAAAAAATTGGACAATTTGAAAAAAATTGCTTTTTTTAATTTTTTTAGAAAATCATTTTTTTTATTGCAAATTCGCAGCATAGCTGTTTTAAAGACGAAATATCGAAGCGCGTAAGCGCCGCGTTGCATTCTAATGGTTAACCATTATGAAACTTGGTACGAAATCTATAAAAGTGTAAGTAAAATTTGTACTTATTACTAAAATATCTGTGAAATATCTGATAATTTCATGTACATATGTATGTCTAATTATTATTTTTTACGGCTAAATGGCATTTTTTTTTACTTTTTTCATTGAATCTCCAAAACCGATAAACCTATCTTCTCAAAAATTCAGCAGGTTCTTCATTTTGTCAGTATAAGTGAAATAGCTTTTGAATTATTGAAATCACACGCTCCACAAATTACGTTTACCATCTTTGGCACTTTTTACCCCACAACTAATCAGCACGTCTTCTTATCAATCGGAATTGAATGTTTTTTGAATAATTCAAATCGGTTGATCCGTGTTCTCGAAATCATCGACGAAATATTGTATCAACACAAACATCTATTTTTTCTAATGTATGCCAAAATATTCAGAAGGACTTGAAACGTAAAGATATATTCGTTCTCGATATTTTGGCGAATACTATAACTTAAGCTACGGGAAGTTAATCAAATCTGCCTCTATAAATTTTTTTATTAATGCTATTTTTCAATTTGTTTATACGAAGTAACGAGTCCAGATTGTTAACAATATACATAAAAAAGTAATAGGGATTACTACATAAAAAGCAAAAAGCATAATTTGATTATTTTGATGACTGACTGATACTACATAAAAAGTAAGATTAGATATTAGTAGACACGCCCAGCGAAGAATTTGCTAGAAATATAGTATAGAAATATTGAAAAATTCAAATTATTCAAAAAAAGTCCATATTTTTCAAAATTTTCAAAATTCTCAAAATTCTAATTTAATCAAAATTTTCAAAAAAATATTAGCTTTTAAAAATTTTAAATTACGATACGGGATGTTTCAGCAATTCGCCTGAATCCACGATACCATACACCACTGCATGGCATGTGTTCGAGTCTATTATTCTTAACTACCCCACTCTCCCCTACAAATTTGTTCAGTCCGAACGCCTACTATTAACTTACATCACTTTAGTGGAAATATATACATGCACGCATACAAACCGATGCCCGAAGACAATGTACGAACAAGTTTGTAAATGAAGGCGACGCTGCTCTCTGTAACTACAAGTTTCGAACCCTTTTCGAGGAGACCACCACCGATGAATCCCGTGTCACGATAAAACACATTTTAAATCACACGACTCCAATAATTTTTACGAGGCTAAATTAATTGTGCAGATTTGTCATTCGATTTACAGAATCGAGAAAAAATCCCCTAAGGATTATTAATATGAAAAATAACAAATAACGAATATTCAATTCACCGTATCGTTTTTTATGATACAAAGAATGTTGTGCAAACATGAGATTTATTTTTTCTGCTTTATACACCATATAATAAATGATAATTGATTTATTCTCAAGAATATTTGCTCTCCTACAAGA
>NW_020538040.1:174108417-174127389 GCF_003426905.1 Ctenocephalides felis | reverse complement strand
GAACAGAGAAATACTTAATTTTGTGAAAATTCTTGGGCCAATTCTTTGATAAAATAGAAGTGTTATGGATCTATCTTCTTATGAATTGGTAATAACAAACTGTCAAAAAGCTATGTATTTTCTTTGCGATCACACATACACATTCACACATAAAACCTAACGTACAAAACGCACAAACATCAAATAACAAATTTATTATAAGTGCATCTTTCTCATGTCTCATTGATAACACATATATGAAGTTAGGTTTTATTGGTAAAATGCCCCTGAATTTAAATATTTAACATTAAATCCGATACATTTTAGAATCTTTTAAAGTATAACTACACGCAGAACATAGAAAAGCTAGATATCGGTTTTGCGCAATAATATGATATGATATATTGACAGAAACGTTTAATACCTGCTGTGTCAGAACAAGGCAGTACAAATATGCGTTTATTTAATTATTTAAAAGTCAATTATGATTGATTCAATTCATTATCATTCTTTTACTACTTGTTTGATATTAGAAATGCAATCTATATTGACAACAAACTTGCAGTAAAACAAAAGTGCAACGATCGATAACGATTAGTAATATAGAAATGAACGAGGCGTGAAAATTGTTAGAGCCATGTTAGAGCAGTGTTTCGATTTTTCTCGAATAATAAATTCTGTTCAATTTTTTAATGTGAACAATCACTTAACCTCCCGAACATCTATGTTTAAGTATCACTATGTATAATTTAAAATTATAGATCATATATTTTAAATAAAGTTAAATGCTAATTACGTGTGAACACTGACGAACAAAACAATTCAATCTGAACTTTTATTTTTATCAAGAAATGGTATTTAATAATAATCAAGCAATTGTCATTTATAAGGAATGCCGAAAATATGAAAATATTTTGATTATAAGAGAAAAATTTAATCAAACAGATCTGACTCTAGATAACTTTCATAATATTATAAAAATATTTGTAATACTTTGCTCATAATGTTATATGTTTTGAGTTAGTTTTATTAGCTGGGAAAATGATTAAGTGATTCAACTCTTACAGTTTTTTTTATTGGTATCGTGTAATTGATAATTAAATTCTTAATTCAGTATCATTCACAAGATCAATTTAATTTAATTTGTGTCAAGTATCGAAGTAACCAGTAATCATCGGCAAAAAAGGAACAATAAACTTTATTATTGATTTGCCATGTGAGCGGTGTTATGGAACATTTATATAGCTGTGTATTGTTAGTTTTCTGTTTTAGTACCTCGGAAAAGGTTGCTAACTTACGATACATGAGTTGCGTTTGGAAGTAATTATTATTGCATACCGGCATATACTTTAGACATAACATACAGAAGAAGGCAACTTATGCTCTGTGCGTTGACGTAATGTCAGTTGAATACAATGGTGTTGACAAACAGTACTAAATCATATAATAATATTTTTTTCAATATTTCATTTGTACTAATCACGAAACAGTATTTTATGTGTTTGGTTTAATTTAAATCATTTTGTAAAGTTTTGTTATGAAGCATAATTTTAAATTGCATTTACATTTATATATGTGCGAGTCGCCGCGAGCAATACGATTTCCACATATCACACAGAAACAAACACCTACGTCCATTGATTTTGGCGCCATCCGATTCTATCGTTATTAGAAAGTTGTCTGTTTATTGCTAATGGGGGGATGGGCGGTGAGCTTCAGAGTCCGTCCTTCGTGCGGGACGTCAACACTTCCAGGGTGCGTCGTGTAGGCGACGTCCCGTCACGATAAACGTCCCGCAACGCACAATGCACAAACGCATAAAAATAAACAATGAATGAACAACAGAGAGCACTGACCTGTTATCGGCGGGGGTTCTACAACAGTCGACGGTCCGAAGAACGAGGGAATGTCTCCCGATGTTGTGACCGGCGTATTAAGATCGCCAGGCTGCGGTTCTCCTATCGTCGTGCTTTCGGCGAGATCTCCCGGTGCAGAAACTCGCTCGGGGCTTGCAACATCCTCGCAGCCCGTTGCACCGATGCTGCGATATAGACATGTGTCGAAGCTGAGTACGTTGAAATGCGCTGCAGCAGCCGCCGCGCTCTCCGTCAGCAAGAAGGCGGAAGCGTGATGGTGGTGATGCTGCGGCGTCAACGTATCCAGGCCGTCCATGATCATGGTCGAAGTTGAGGCGGGAGCCGCCTGCTGGGCGCCTACGGCGTGATCAGAATCACCGTCAATCACTATTTATTTATTATATTAAAGCACAAATTAATGATTAACATTTATTCAAAGCGTTATATAAATTCACACTAAATTAATTGGTAGTATTCACTAAATTTATTATAATGTGTTATATTTTGTTATTGTTATTGCTATGCACGATATTGATACACACACGCGCACGAATTATGTTTTTTATGATAGAGCGACGCGAACTACAGCGACTCTGACGGTCGCTCGCGAACTGGTCGCTGCGCGAGAACGTTCTCACTTTTATGAATGGAGCATCTGTCCCATATTTGGAAGTCGTGTTCGTCGGTTTCTACCAATCGCGGTGCTCGCTCGTCCCCACCGCGCGCCGTGTTCCCCACTTTATCCCCCAACGTTGTGACGTCAGTGTGACGTAGTGGCGTACGCGATACACGCTATAGATCACCGCGACACGCGACTGGATGGGGCACGCGCTCTGCACGATAATAATGTACCCTGGTGCGCCCTGCTGTGCTTTGCTATCACTTTGCCGTCGGTGTACTAGAATGATACTCTTTGGTTATTTCTAGCTTAAGTAAACGAAACAGCGCTTAGTAGATCAGTGAGTCACCCTGCGTTAGATTTCGTCCTAATGCTTTGTAGCGCCGGGACGTTTGGGACGTGACGGTCAATGAATAACACGCGCTCCAAACCGAAATAGCATCGCGGTGTGTCTCATATGCGCGAAATAGAATAACGGTAGCTAACTTTAGAGACGAGTCGCGATCTCGTGGGCCGAAAAGGACTTGTTGCGGAGGTGTCAGTGTCGCCTGCCGTTCTAAGCGATTCACATAACCACAGGGAACAAAACTTTCTAGCCGTTAGATATGTACGGTGCATTATAAAATTGATCAGTGCGCATCAGAAAAGGAATAAAAACAAACGAGTGTGCATGTGCTGATGCGCCCACACAACATACGACTGGTTCACGCACGAGCCCATTCCCATTGATCTATAGCCCATTCATTCATGAATCTTAAATGAGAAAATAAAACAGATTCCGCGTGCAGTTTCGACTCTCGAATACGCACACACGTAGGGCACCCAGTACGTTGCGTCTAGTACCAAAAGTGAAAGGCTGCGCCGGCGCAATAATAATGAATTAAATGGGCGAGCGCTCGACTCTGACGTCAGCTTCATTCTGATATTCAGACAAGATGGCTGTTCTCAACCCCTGCAATCGCCCATAGAGGGTGCGCACGTAGAAGTAATGGACCCGGCCGCGTTCCGAGCGGTGGAAACTTTAACATGTGATATATAAAATTCTTATACTTTCAGAACAAACGCACCCTTTGCTCTATTTGTCGCACAGAGCTTGATTTGTTTTAAGATAAAATTTACTACGTAGTCGAATGACACAGAAAGTTGGCCATATGCTTGCAAAAGTTCAGATAACATATAGCAATTTTATATGTCGATTTCTGCATAAATCACAAATATTGTAATCTATTAATATAAAACACTAACTACAAATCAAAAGGTAATTGATGTGTCCACAAATCATGCATAGCAAAAAATTTATTTTAATTTAAATAAATACATTCAAAAGCTCCGCCGTTAAGCCAGTTACTTCAGAAAGCGACTCGTAATTGTATTAATACCCCGTTCTGCAAGCGAAATTAAACTTGTTGAACAATCTTCAAGTGCCTACGCAACAGGTATTTCATAATCCACACTATAAGGCCATATATTAATCTGTTATCATGACATAATGTAAGAATTGATTAAATGTGTAGCCAATTTTATATACGATATACAAAAATAATATATCTCAAATATTTAACATATACATACCCAATGCATATATGGTTATAAATAAATAAATATAAATAAATATATATATATATATATATATATATATATATACTAAATTACTACCAATTTATAGAACTCTATATATTACAAAATTCAATCAGATTCGTTATGTAGAGATTTAACGATATGCTTTTCGTGCTTCCGAGCGGGAAGTTGAGAAGCTTTTTCAGTATCGATCCGCTACCGGGCTACACGCAAGGACAAGGCTACATTAAAACAGCTGATTACACAACAAAACATGACGGGGTGGAGTTGCCAAGAAATAACCTGTCGAATTTATTCGATCCTTCATATTTGTCGAAATGAAATAATAAAAGTAATAAAAGTAAAATTTATCAATGCTTTTTATGGTTTGTTTAAGACACATGAAAATAATTTGGTTTGATACAACTGATTTCGTAGCGATAACGGTAAAAATATTAGTGTTGATGATTATAATTTAAATTGGCTTAAATTTGTAAAGTATCGCGTGATGTACGAAATGAAGTTTAGAATATTAAAACTTGTTTTGTACAATATCATTTAAAATATAGATCTTTATTACGTCGCGTTGGCTCTCATCCTAAAAATAAGGCCGCAGAGTAAGATAGAACCAGAATATCTGATATAAATCTATGATTCAAAATATGTGACGTCTAGCCTGTATACAATGGTACATAATATTATGATCGACAATTTTTTTCGGACAACAATCGGAACTTTGATCAATCAGTCCCATAAGCTGGTGTGATAATTTTTTTAGCTACCAAGATTTTAAAAAGGCAACGGATGGCTAATTTGACAAATAATTAAGAACAAACACATGAAGACTAAATATTATATTTGTTAAATTATTTCAATGCATTTGTTGTAACAAATATTGTATAGTGTTATATAAATTATTGCAGAATATTCAATTCTGAAATTTTTATATATTTCTGTTCGAAACCTTTTTCGAGCCTTTTTGAAATATGTGAGAAATAATTATGCAAATATTGCATAATAGGTTCACAGCTTCAAATATTAAAATTTACGAGAAATGTAATCACTCAGTATAGATAATGTAAGTTTTCATTTAGTTTTATGTCACTAGTTACGAAATTACAATTTAACTTAAGTTAGAAAGACACAGATAAATGTCTTTAAAACATGTCAGTATGTTTGCAGTTAAAAATATTTGGATTTTTTTATGAAAAGCACAGTTTACATCTTATGGGTCTAAATTCTCATATAGTTGTATTTTTATTTTTATTTAAGTTTTATGAATGTGTGTGTGTGTGTTTGGATACAAATTTTCATCGACGATTTCGGGAACACGGTTCAATCGATTTGAATGATTCAGAAATCATTCGATTCCAATTGATAAGAAGATTAGTTTTTGGACAAGGCAGATACAGCCGTTTCGAATATACGGAGCAAAAAATGACAAAAATAGTAATTACGTTTTTAAGAGAACGGAGTGTCCGATTTCAATAACTCAAAAAACATTTTACTTGTATTGGCAAAATGAAGGACTAATTGAATTTTTGAAGGCAGGTTTTGGAGATCGAGTATAAAAAATTTGGCGGTTAAAAGCGATTATTGAACATATAACTTTATTTACATTTTTATAGGTTTTGTAACATTTTTTTCAGTTAGACTGTCTGAGACGCGGCGCTTACGCGTTTCTATGCATCTAATGCAGCGCGATCGCTGTGAAAAAAATTTAAAATTTCCAAAATATTTCAAAATATGATTAAAAATCATTTTTATCAAGAAAGTTTTTTTTTTCAAAAATTTCTGTAGTACCTTGCCATATAATATAAAACATGTAACCGAGAATAGCTGCTACTCTTATAGTAACATTTTGAATGAAATAAATGTGACCTTACCGTAAAATGTGTAACCGAGAAAAGGCCCATTAACTTGTATAAATCTAGTTTTCAAAATATTTACAACATCAATCAATCGATTGCTGAGGTTATAGAAATTCATAGTTATAATTCACCGACGTGAGCGTGATGTATCTATACTTTATCTAATTTGAGTTTTAATAACTAATTCTGCCCACGGCTGAAAACAGACGAATTTCGATATGCATACATCGATCACTCAAAGTACGAACTGACAAGAATAAGTCAATAAGGTAATCGTGGCGCTCCGCATATTATGTTATATATGTAACATATAAAATACACACATCACACATACGGAAATTCAAACGTGCTCTTGATTGCTCACTCTGTAATTTATTCATCATGTAATAAAAGTGTAACGAGATGTAAGCTGAAAATTACATATTTATATACTTGTATACACATACATTGCTGTATTAACGTGTCGTCACCGAGAAAATGAAAGCTCAAAAGACAATCTTAGAAAATCGTCATAACAATTCACTGATAAAATTAAATTTATATATAATACACACATTAACGTTATAGCCTTTGATAGGTAATATAATCGATAATAATTCAAACCTATACAAGTGTGATAAGTATCATCATTGGGTATATATGTGTTGTTATTCCCATAGCTTTCACAAATATATAATAGAATGAAATCTGATGAAATTGGTTGAAAATATTATTAAGTTTATACTTCTTCTATATGTCTATATAATTTGTATACAATAAAATCTATTTATATTTTCTGCACATAACAGGACTTTTTAAGCCTGGCTATTACGCCTACTATTTGAAAATATCCGAATGTAGTCATTTGTTCATTCATACATTTGATAGATACATTAACAAATTAAATTATTCAATATTTTATGAAATGTATTACAATCTATATCAATATCAATAAGCACTGGCACTTACTATAAATAAATCATTTATAGTCACAGAACTGATGACATTACATCCTTATACTTTGGTTTAGATTCGCTTTTTACTATGATTTAATTCAATTACATTTCAATTTGTTTTTAATATTAGTATTTTCTTCTGTATTATTATTATTTTATATTTTTTTATATTGTGTATATTTTTTAATTATTTTGTATGCTTCTATATTATAACTCACTTTCTACTTCTTATTGTTAGTTAATATTTCAAATTGTTTATATATTTAATCGTTTTTATATGTTAATTTTTATTTTTTAATAGTTTTTTTTTTAATCTTTTTTTTTTACTTCCCCTAGGGTAAGTTATTGTGATCGTCCAAAAATCGAAATTGAAAATTTTTGCATTTCTCGACGTTTTGAATGTTTCTGAACATTTTGGCATACCTCAGAAAAAATGGATGTGTGTGTATGTATGCATGGATACAATTTTTCGGTTACTTTTTCGGGCGCACGGATCAACCGATTCGAATGGTTTAAAAAACATTCGATTCCTATTGATAGGTAAATGTGCTGGTTAGTTTTTGGCAAAGGCAGGTCCAGCAGTTACGGAGATAAAGAGCAAAGAGTGCAGAAAATAGAAATCAAGAATTTGAGAGAACGGAGTATCCGATTTGAATGATCTAAAAAACATTCAATGATTGGGAGAAGTGGTTATTAGTTTTTGGCAAAGGCAGTCCCAGCCATTTCGAAGATACAGAGCTAAATGTACAAAAAATGGCAGTTTTTGGGAGAACTAACCGTCCGATTTGAATGATTCAAAGAACTTTCTGCTTGTTTTAACAAAATAATTGATTTTGGAAAAAATAATTTTTGTTGCAATTTTTTTTTCATTTTTTTTCAGAAAAATTTTTTCTATCGAAAATAATTCAGATTTTATTTTTAATTCTGACTACAGTTCTAATATACTTTAAGCAAATAATTTCAACTTTGCAGTTCAATTTATATAATTTTTATAAATATTCGACAATGTTACAATATTTATAATAATCTTATTGAAAACATTCAATATTCCTCGAACATTTCGTTACGGTACGGGAAGTTCCAGCAATTTGCCTTAAGGCACGATGCCATACACCCCACTAGTTTTTAGTATGGAATGATTAACTGAGTGTCCTAGAAGGGTATGCAAAATCGCAAACCTTAACACCCACTGTCATAATAATATTAATAAGAATAATAATGTCTGTTCGGGTTGCTTTGTACCAATTGTGTCGAAACAAGGACACTTAATTGCACGATGAACGTTGATTGCGTTTGTCAAAAGAGCCGCTCTAATTAAATATCGTCCAGTTACACATATCAATTTTTCTTATTTATCCTCACATAGAGAATATTTCATATGAGACTAATTTACATGCAAATCTAAAGTATCTTTATTCAAATCCGAAGTGGTATAGATAGAACTTGTTATAGAAAGCTTCAAAATATGTTTTATTGTTAATAATATTAATAAATGATTGATCAGAGAATAACAGTAATAAATACATGTCGTCAAGCAGCAAAAACATGTACAAAACATCGAAAGAAAACGTAAATTGTATCAAAATATGTACCGATAGGACGACAAAGATCAAAATATAAAAATGATATAAACAAAAATGCCGTTAATTATAGTACAGCTTTTGTTTTTCAATGATAAAGCATGTATGAGAAATGTCGAAAATATTTGTATCAAAACTTAAAATAATGTCAGATATATTTGATATATAAAAATTAGATTTTAAAGCTGGTTTACTCTAAAATATTTACTGTTTTTATAAAATATAAATTATAAAAAAAGTTACTAACTTTGATTCTACAAAAAAAATCACCACAAATAACACGTTTTTATTAAATATGGAAATTATAATACCAAATTTATTTTATATGTAAAAAATTGCATTTTCACCGAATCGCTATCTTCATAAAAATATAATACCTGTTAAATTATATTTTTCCTTATTAATTTTGGGATTATAAAATTATTAGTTTCAAATTATTAAAACCAAATAACTATCTTTATAAAAAATATAATTCCTGCTTGATTATATTTTCTCGTTATTGATTTTGGATTTATAAGACTACTAATTTAAAATTATTGTTTTACAGCTAGGTACGGAATTTACTTTAAACTTTAGTTAATTCTCGATACATAATTAACTACAGATACGAAGAATATCACTAACTTATTCTAATTCTCATTAAAATAAGAGAAGGAATATATTTTGAGAGCAAAAAAATCGAAAATAATTTTTTTTGAATATCTTTACGTTTCAAAGGTTTCTGAATATTTTTGAATTTAGAAAAAATGAATGTATGTATGTGTGCATGCAGATATAAATTTTGCGATTAATGAGTGCACGAATCAACCGATTTGAATGATTCAAAACACATTTGATTCACATTGCCAGGGAGACGTGTTGATTAGTTTTTGGCAAAGGCAGGTCCAGTCGTTTCGAAGATACAGAGTGCAAAAATTGCAATTCAATTTTTGAGAGAATGGAGCATTTGATTTTAATGGTTTGAAATACATTTAAGTTGTATTGACGGAATGAAGAATTGTTTAGTTTTTTTGGAAGGTAGGTCCAGTGGTTTTTGAGATCGAGAAAAACGAGAAAAAAATGCCATTCGGCAGTCAAAAATGATCATTAGACATATGTACATCAAATTATGAGATATTTTATAGAGATTTTAATATAAATGTACAAATTTTGTTCTTTCTATGGGTTTTGTAGCAATGATTATAATGTTTAACCGCTAGAGACTACGACGCGCTTCGATATTTTATCTCTAAAACAGCTACGCAACGTGATCGCTTTGAAACAAATTCAAAACTTTGAAATCATCAAAGAAGTCAATTTTTTTAAATTTTTACAAAAAAAATCAAATTTTTCCAAAAAATATTCCGAAAATTTTTCCAAAAAATTTCAAATTTTTGAAAATGTCAATCTTCCAAACAATTTCAGAATTTTCAAGAAAATCTAACATTTAAAAATTTTAAAAAAATTGAAAGCTTTTAAAAATGTAAATTTACTGTACTCGAAGTTTCAACCATTTATTTTCCTTTAAGGCCCCACTAGTTTCACATGCGATTAGAAGTTCCAGTCATTCATTATTACCTTGTTTTTCAAACTTCAATTATCTATACCAAAGAAATAATTATTTACAAGCTGTTTGATACATTGACATTTGTTTTCGAAGTTATATACTTAATGTAAATTTCCACACGACGCAAATATTAAGATATATAACACGCAGAATACCAGTTGCTACATGTTCTTAACACAATTGCCATATAAGCAATCAAAAATAAAATGATTGGCTGAAATGTTACGCCCACTTGCTTACCTTATTTGTTTCCATCCTCTCGTCATTACAAAGCAAATCTAACAATCTTTTTATAACAATGTATAAAGGAAACCAACCGTGGATAATTAGACATTTAATAACTTTTGTTTCAAAATGGTTATGTTACAAAATTTACTGCCATTTTGTTTTTTAAAATTCAATTACATAAAACTTTTATTATTTTTATAATGCGTTTAAACGATAAACTTATAGTTAAAGTAAGTCGATAAACAAAATTGATCAATGTCAAGCGACATGGCGCCTCAACTTTCTAAATATTCGTCAAGATTGTTTTTTTATTTGCATGGTCTCGTGTCTAGGTGCGAGTATAATAACATGATATTCTATATACGACTTAAAAATTATGATGTTTTGTAACTTTTTATACAAATACTTATAAAAACAAAATAATCTTTTACAGGTTTTCAAACACCTTTCTCATTAAATAATATATTTACATTTGTCGTTTTCAGTTCACTGTAAAATGGTTATTAGTTATATTTGATCTATAATTTAATTTTCTGATAATGAGATTAAATGTAGATTTTCTTTTCTAAAAATGTGACTGTTAATCAAGTCTTTTATTCATTGCGTGTAGATTTTTGACTTTTTTACAATAATTTGTATTTTTACAACTTTACAAGATTCAAACAAGGACTCAAAACGTATAGAATTCTAATTTCTTTCTATTGTCTGGATGAATAACCGTTAAAAAGTTTTTACATCTATATACTTTTCACAAAAAATAAATTCTTATAAATATATATATATATATATATATATATATATATATATATACACAAATACTAAGTCATGATCTATAATACTATGATATAATAATAGTATAATAATTAATATAATATTTTAAAATTGAAATGAAATGAAGCAGGTACCCAAAACATATATTGCCTGCTAATTATTTCATTTTCATAGATGTTTATATATTAAAATACAATGAGACGTGACGTTTCAATTCGTTTAAAAATAGTTACTGAAATAATTATATATCTAAAATATATCTGAAAGCATATTACGTGTTATGATAACGTTAAGAACTAATAAGATATAATATTTACTACCAAACAACGGTTGCTCTCTAGATTTCACTAATAGTTTTAAAAATAATATCTGATAATGAATGAATTAATTTTTAGATTAAAAATTGTAATTTTATATTTATTATGGTGAAAATAAAAAAAATTCTTCTAAGTTAATTCAATTCTTCTCTACATTTCAAGATCCTGGGTCGTTTGACACCAAAATTGGAGAAAATGTATGTATGTATGTAAGACAAAATTTGCAAATTTAAAAAAAAAACTGAATACAGAATAACTGATACCAGTTGGAAATCGCGTTGATTATTTTTTGGTAAAAGAACAGCAGGGCAGTTTCTTGTTTTTTTTTTATTTTAATAAATGATAAATGTATAACATGATAAAGTTGTAGATAGGCTTATTATATGCAAAACATTGTAAAGTTGCGAAAAAAGGTTTTTTTAACTATAAAAATATTAAATTTAGGAATAATAAACTTAAATTTCAAATTAACAGTTGAAAGCTCTATCGTCACAAAGGTTCTTATTAATTATAGATTATTTAAACATATAGAGAAGTTCATGCAACTAGCCTTGCAATGCCACTTCCACCTAGTTTAAATTACAATTAACACGTTGCCGCAAATGACGGCTATAGCCGTCCGATCTTAAGTGATATGTAGGCAAACAACGGCTATAGCCGTCATGCACATTTTAATTGTTAAAAAAAACAGCATTAGTACGATGTGTACTGACGCATACACTTGTTCATTATTGAATAATACATCGAAAAAAAAAGGTTTAGGATGCCAATTGTTTTCGTCAAATTAAAAGTGTGCGGCAACTTGTTAATAATATAACCATGTTATAAAATAATTAATATTGAGATTTAGCCTTATACAGAAGTTAAAAAGCAATCATTTTAGTACATCAAAAGTCATTTAACATTAAATAGATTTTTATTAATGACAGTGTTTTTAATTAATTTATTGAGTTTCTCAGTAATCAGACAGGTACTTCTTCTTCGGCACCCACTCATTATCATTCATCCTCTTCTAACGGCTTTACGAGTACTATGAAACTTCCGAGTCAAAGGGCATTGGCAGAGCTTCTCTGACTTAACATCAATTGCTTACCGAGATATAATTAATTTCCAATTACCTAACGCACAAAGAGCGCTCGATGCGCAATCTGTATCGATGACAAGGAGTATTGCCCGTAAATCAAATCATTCATCAGCTCGTCGTATGTTATAATTTATCATTAAATGATGTGATTGCTGCATGCGATCTAAAAATATATAAGCGGCGCGGTGTTAATGGTTCATTATTATATTAACCTCCGCTTAATTTAAGCACTGGCTAAATGGAACACTCGACCGCGCTGATTGCCTCTTTAATTCCCCTTGTTATTATTATACCAAGTAGTTATGATTCTAGGGTATTGTAAAATTAATGCAGACCTCGTCATTCCGCGGCACGGCTAGCGAACGGACGCTCGTCTGAATTGCAATGACTACATTCGACTCGTTTAGAAAATCTGTCGGGTGACAATGCTCGATTAGTCTTTGTTCCACGACGATTTTGTCTCCAATTTATTGCTGCAACGGTCATGGGGCTAACATCTAGTCCTATTTAACTACCTGGAACTTACCAGACCAATGTGACGGTATGAAACAATAAAGTTCACGAATATTGCATTTGGGGCAATTCATTAATCACGTGAGGTTTATGCAGCACAATGCGGGGTTTGACAAAAAATCACAAGGGAGTAGAGTCAAGTACGATATCACGTGTATTTATTTTTTAATTTAGCTGAATTTGAAAATTACATTTATGTTTAATCGTCCAAAATGTTTACAATTTTTTTAGGTACTAAAATACATTCGATATTGGGTAGGTAAAGACTTTAACCCTTTCCACTCGTGAACTCCGAAATTTATATGAATTTTTCCGAGTGGACAGGGTTAATATTTATTATAATCCCTTATCACCAAGGGGGAGGGAGAGGTCCACATCTTTCAAAATCGATCACGTAATTAATAGACTACTCGAAATGTGATGTTCGTAGACTTTTTGCTATATTCCGTTTTATTGAACTGACAAATTCGTCAGAAGCAATTATCTGCTTAGATTTTTTTATTTTAATTGACTATTTTAACTCATTGCTACGTTATTACCGTACTTTACAGTTAATTGTATATATCACATATTAAGATTATATTAATTTACATCAAATTTATCGATTGCTACTTATAACGTGCGTAAATTCAGCTTTATAGAGCTTAGAAACATTGAGATATCGTTCTGTTTCCGACGATAGATTTGATATTTATTTCCGACCGCAAGTTTTACGCAAATATTTACAATATTCATAATTGATGTAGTATATTAATTCGCACCTTAGCAATAATTTCTATATAATAGAGAAAGTTCAATAAAAACGTGAAACACTTATGTTTAATTTATTGCATTTGGAATAATTTTTATAAAATTAACAATATTCTTAACAAAACAAGAACAATTTTGGAATAATTTTGGAATAATTTCTATAAAAACAACAAAATTAAGAGCATATCCAAAGCATAACATGATTCTTACAGTTTTTTATATTCATAAATTCAAAGAATATTAACGTTATATAGGCATAATTGGGAATTTTAGTATTAAAAACTACTAACTAAGGTGAATATATATTTTCGGTAAACTTCTTATTTGGTGCGTTTGGATGTTTATTCGTGTAGGTTTGAAAAAATTTCAAGGTAAAAAGTAAATTATTTTAATTTCAAAATAATTAAATAGGTGCATAAATGTATAATAAAAAATCCTGAAGAAGGAGATACCCATATCCCTGATACGCCGGATAATTTAATTAAAAATTAGATAAATATTTTTTCGAAATAATTAGAAAGCATTCATTTCAGATATTTAACAAACATTTACGATTCATCAGAATTCATTTTAGAGATATGGTTTCATCGGCAAAGTATCTTATTTTGATCCTTAGTATCCGAAAATCATATGTGCTTATGCGACTTTTTCTACCCATACAAATTGACCCGCCGTAATATACATGTATGATAAGTTTCTCTGGTAAACAGTAGCTCGTAGTAATTATCATTTACAATTATCAGTGAATAGTACAATTTTATTTTAATTGAGTGTTTATTTAAAAAAATCTTTCCAATATTTCAACTATAAAATGTGCATTGTTTCAATTTTCAAATATTTAAAAAAGTGTATAAATGTATAAAAGAAATGTTTGTTTTAAATAGTTCTTAATAAAAGGAACATTCCATATATCCGAAATATAAAAATATTTATAAATAAAAAATATATGTATATTTATTATATATGTACATTAAATTGATATTGATATATTATATTCTGTATACATTTAATTGATCTAAAGATGTATCCCTTAAAGTAGCAAACAAAAATAATTAATATTTATGCCCTGCTGTGGATCTTCTGAACAGCTTATCAACCGAGATGAAAATATCATATGACAAGCAGAGCGTTGGCGATAATTTTATACAGTCGTCGCGCCAACCCCGTGCAAATTATATCAAAACATTTCAATGGAACGATATGGCATTTTCTAAACAGACTTCAGAACAAGAACAAAGTTCTTGTATAATATATTGTTCTTTGTTTATTTTTGGTCTCGCTAAGGTGTGTTACTTTTACATACCTTACTCTACTGTTATTGTGATCAATATCGCGTTAATTAGATATCGAATTAAAGATTATTGACGCGTATTAATATGATTAATTTGAAACATTTTTTTTGAAATCCGCAATGGTAGTGGAATTGTCTCGAAATAAATAGAATGTTTATTTTGTATACTTCCAATGCATATATTGTTATGTATATGTATAGAGCGGGGTAAAAAACGGGTATAAGGGTCCACCATCAATATCTCAAAAACAAGTAAAGTTAAGAATTTTATAACAACAGTATTCGAAATAAACGACGTTGAAATCGGTAAATAAATGGCAATATTTGAAAATCCATAACTAAAGTATTTCCTTCTGTTAGTTTTTTAGTCGTGCGAAGTGTTGTTTAGATTACGAAACCTTATTATTAGTATAATTTTTGGGTCTACGTTATCCAATTAATAATATGTATGGTTCAACAGTTTTTTTATAAGCTCTTTAAAAATTTACTTGTGGGTTGGGTAAAAGAAACCATCTGACAATGAGTCTTTACCCTTGTGAAGGTATAAACAATAAAAAATAATAAATAAAAAAGTAACTTCAGGTTTAAAAAAAAACAATTTTACAAGAGGTAAATAGAACAAATAGTTCTTTCAACACTGATGATAAATATTTCTGACCAAATACCTGATCAAGGTTATACTGAGTTACCTAAGTGAAAATGCACCCATAAAACTTATATTCTATATAATTAATAAGACACTGGACCTGTTCGCACAATGGCTATCCAATTTTACTCCGTCTATGGGATAAAAAGGACCCGTTGACAAATTTTTGAAAACCAAGAAAAACAACACATTTCTACTAAGATGGGAGTTTTACTGAACGTAGTCAGAAATTTGTTTGTTTGATATGTGTTATCTGTTGTGACATAATTGGTTTGGTTTGCACAATCTAATTACTCAAATTCAAATTGAATTTTGTGCCCCGCTCTACTCGATGGATGATATTTGGGATGGATAGATTTATGGATGGATGTTTATGCAATATTTTAATCTTTTTATCGTATTTTAATCGTGCTTTTATTTTTTATTAACTGAACCTCTATAAAAATATATGTTTATTTTATTTTTTTTTGTTTTTTTTTTATTTTTGTTGCTATAAAAATATATTTAGATTATAACAAAGTAACAATCTAACAAGACTATGATTTGGCACGCTATCATATTGATGTCGCATGAAATTCGCATTGAAATCATTAAAACTAGTTAGCGACGTAAATACTCAATGCTCTCTTATATCATAATGTTTAATCAATACCGTATGTTTAGAATTAATGTTTTATCGATAATGTATTTACCATGAATGCATAATTATTAGGAATTAAACAAACAAACTTTACCACAAACTTTCATAGGGTTAACACAAAACTTACAAACTTTAAAAATCATAGGGTTAACATTTATACATTTTGCTATATTCACACTAGGTAATTCATTTTTGTCACCTTTCATTGTGAGCTTAATTTTTTTGCAATAAGTTAAAAAATTAAATTATTAAAAATTCATGACTCGTCCATTTTTTTAACATTATTTACCAGTAGTCAGAACATTTTGTTGTTCTATGGCTGTCTGGTTCAATATTAACTCAAGTAGTGTTGTACTTGAGTATAAAAGTTGGCATGGTAGATAACCCTCCAATGAGGATTACTACGGTCAATTTTATTATAAAATCATTTCAAAGTTTGTTTAGATGTATCTGAGGATGATTGTTTTCATATACATATTTCTCGTTCGTTCTTGTATCTATTCCGCACCCTTGTAGATGGTCACTCATCCCGCTCATAACCATTTACATACGCAAACGGCACGACACATGGTAAGGGAAAATGGGATTGTTTTGATGACTAGTTTGATGCCTAGATAACCTTATAAAATATTTTTTATAAAATTTTATAATAATAAATTATTACTAAATAGAAAGATAGATTGATATGACAAAACTGCTCCTAATTCATCTCGCAAAATGCTAATTAAAAAATTTTGTTACTGAAAATAATACTTTATTACTGAATAAAACTAGTGGTGCATGACATAGTGCCTTAAGGCATAATGCTGGATTTTTCCGTACCGTATTTTACAATTTTCAAAGCTTTAAAATTTTTGAAAACTTTGAAATTAGACTTTTGATCAAACCACCATATCACCAAAGCGTCTAAAAAAAAGAAAATGCAAAGATTTACTACATCAAAATACATAATATCTAAGAAGGTGCTATCGTAGGATAGCGATTCTTCTCTCGCTGTCAAATAATATAAACCTAAAATTATATATATAGCTGAATTTACTGTGTGTAGTTTGCTATGAACAATAAACCAATAAAAAAGAAAGATTTTTGAAAATCTTCAAATTTTTGAAAAAATTGGACAATTTGAAAAAAATTGCTTTTTTTCAATTTTTTTTAGAAAATCATTTTTTTTATTGCAAATTCGCAGCATAGCTGTTTTAAAGACGAAATATCGAAGCGCGTAAGCGCCGCGTTGCATTCTAATGGTTAACCATTATGAAACTTGGTACGAAATCTATAAAAGTGTAAGTAAAATTTGTACTTATTACTAAAATATCTGTGAAATATCTGATAATTTCATGTACATATGTATGTCTAATTATTATTTTTTACGGCTAAATGGCATTTTTTTTTACTTTTTTCATTGAATCTCCAAAACCGATAAACCTATCTTCTCAAAAATTCAGCAGGTTCTTCATTTTGTCAGTATAAGTGAAATAGCTTTTGAATTATTGAAATCACACGCTCCACAAATTACGTTTACCATCTTTGGCACTTTTTACCCCACTAATCAGCACGTCTTCTTATCAATCGGAATTGAATGTTTTTTGAATAATTCAAATCGGTTGATCCGTGTTCTCGAAATCATCGACGAAATATTGTATCAACACAAACATCTATTTTTTCTAATGTATGCCAAAATATTCAGAAGGACTTGAAACGTAAAGATATATTCGTTCTCGATATTTTGGCGAATACTATAACTTAAGCTACGGGAAGTTAATCAAATCTGCCTCTATAAATTTTTTTATTAATGCTATTTTTCAATTTGTTTATACGAAGTAACGAGTCCAGATTGTTAACAATATACATAAAAAAGTAATAGGGATTACTACATAAAAAGCAAAAAGCATAATTTGATTATTTTGATGACTGACTGATACTACATAAAAAGTAAGATTAGATATTAGTAGACACGCCCAGCGAAGAATTTGCTAGAAATATAGTATAGAAATATTGAAAAATTCAAATTATTCAAAAAAAGTCCATATTTTTCAAAATTTTCAAAATTCTCAAAATTCTAATTTAATCAAAATTTTCAAAAAAATATTAGCTTTTAAAAATTTTAAATTACGATACGGGATGTTTCAGCAATTCGCCTGAATCCACGATACCATACACCACTGCATGGCATGTGTTCGAGTCTATTATTCTTAACTACCCCACTCTCCCCTACAAATTTGTTCAGTCCGAACGCCTACTATTAACTTACATCACTTTAGTGGAAATATATACATGCACGCATACAAACCGATGCCCGAAGACATGTACGAACAAGTTTGTAAATGAAGGCGACGCTGCTCTCTGTAACTACAAGTTTCGAACCCTTTTCGAGGAGACCACCACCGATGAATCCCGTGTCACGATAAAACACATTTTAAATCACACGACTCCAATAATTTTTACGAGGCTAAATTAATTGTGCAGATTTGTCATTCGATTTACAGAATCGAGAAAAAATCCCCTAAGGATTATTAATATGAAAAATAACAAATAACGAATATTCAATTCACCGTATCGTTTTTTATGATACAAAGAATGTTGTGCAAACATGAGATTTATTTTTCTGTTCTATACACCATATAATAAATGATAATTGATTACTCTCAAGAATATTTGCTCTCCTACAAGAGATTACAAATATGAAAAATATATACCTCGTGGAATTGTCTTAATTAGCAACAAATATATTTTGGGTATTAGGATTTATATTACACTTCTGAAATAAGTACTTTGCTAAAGTATATTCA